>NW_027638345.1:105000-130353 GCF_951216825.1 Electrona antarctica
TTTTTCCAGTCTCAGTGTGCCAGTCTCAGTCTGCCAGTCTCAGTGTGCCAGTCTCCGTGTGCCAGTCTCAGTGTGCCAGTCTCCGTGTGCCAGTCTCCGTGTGCCAGTCTCCGTGTGCCAGTCTCAGTGTGCCAGTCTCAGTGTGCCAGTCTCAGTCTGCCAGTCTCAGTCTGCCAGTCTCAGTGTGCCAGTCTCAGTGTGCCAGTCTCAGTGTGCCAGTCTCCGTGTGCCAGTCTCCATGTGCCAGTCTCAGTCTGCCAGTCTCAGTCTGCCAGTCTCAGTGTGCCAGTCTCAGTGTGCCAGTCTCAGTGTGCCAGTCTCCGTGTGCCAGTCTCAGTCTGCCAGTCTCAGTCTGCCAGTCTCAGTCTGCCAGTCTCAGTCTGCCAGTCTCAGTGTGCCAGTCTCAGTGTGCCAGTCTCAGTGTGCCAGTCTCAGTGTGCCAGTCTCAGTCTGCCAGTCTCAGTGTGCCAGTCTCGGTCTGCCAGTCTCAGTGTGCCAGTCTCAGTCTGCCAGTCTCAGTGTGCCAGTCTCGGTCTGCCAGTCTCAGTGTGCCAGTCTCAGTGCCAGTCTCAGTGTGCCAGTCTCAGTCTGCCAGTCTCAGTCTGCCAGTCTCAGTGTGCCAGTCTCAGTCTGCCAGTCTCAGTGTGCCAGTCTCGGTCTGCCAGTCTCAGTGTGCCAGTCTCAGTGCCAGTCTCAGTCTGCCAGTCTCAGTCTGCCAGTCTCAGTGTGCCAGTCTCGGTCTGCCAGTCTCAGTGTGCCAGTCTCAGTCTGCCAGTCTCAGTGTGCCAGTCTCGGTCTGCCAGTCTCAGTGTGCCAGTCTCAGTGCCAGTCTCAGTGTGCCAGTCTCAGTCTGCCAGTCTCAGTGTGCCAGTCTCGGTCTGCCAGTCTCAGGTGTGCCAGTCTCGGTGTGCCAGTCTCAGTGTGCCAGTCTCAGTGTGCCAGTCTCCGTGTGCCAGTCTGTGTGCCAGTCTCCGTGTGCCAGTCTCAGTGTGCCAGTCTCCCTGTGCCAGTCTCGGTGTGCCAGTCTCAGTGTGCCAGTCTCAGTGTGCCAGTCTCAGTGTGCCAGTCTCAGTGTGCCAGTCTCCGTGTGCCAGTCTCGGTGTGCCAGTCTCGGTGTGCCAGTCTCCCTGTGCCAGTCTCGGTGTGCCAGTCTCAGTGTGCCAGTCTCAGTGTGCCAGTCTCAGTGTGCCAGTCTCAGTGTGCCAGTCTCAGTGTGCCAGTCTCAGTGTGCCAGTCTCAGTGTGCCAGTCTCAGTGTGCCAGTCTCAGTGTGCCAGTCTCAGTGTGCCAGTCTCAGTGTGCCAGTCTCAGTGTGCCAGTCTCGGTCTGCCAGTCTCGGTCTGCCAGTCTCGGTGTGCCAGTCTCGGTGTGCCAGTCTCGGTGTGCCAGTCTCGGTGTGCCAGTCTCGGTGTGCCAGTCTCGGTGTGCCAGTCTCGGTGTGCCAGTCTCGGTGTGCCAGTCTCGGTGTGCCAGTCTCGGTGTGCCAGTCTCGGTGTGCCAGTCTCGGTGTGCCAGTCTCCCTGTGCCAGTCTCCCTGTGCCAGTCTCAGTCTGCCAGTCTCCGTGTGCCAGTCTCAGTGTGCCAGTCTCAGTGTGCCAGTCTCAGTGTGCCAGTCTCAGTGTGCCAGTCTCCGTGTGCCAGTCTCCGTGTGCCAGTCTCCGTGTGCCAGTCTCCGTGTGCCAGTCTCAGTGTGCCAGCCTCCCTGTGCCAGTCTCAGTGTGCCAGTCTCAGTGTGCCAGTCTCAGTGTGCCAGCCTGTGCCAGTTGGTGCCCGTGCAACTCCGTCCGTCCGCCCGTCGCAATGCCAGCGATTAGTTTTTTGCATCGCTGCAAAAAAGAACCCAATTTGACCACATTTTAGCTGTTGGCATCGGGAACTGGCACGTGCAGAGAGATAATGGTGTGTGTGTGTGTGTGTGTGTGTGTGCGTGCGTGTGCTCTCATGGTTTGGGGCATAATATCTTTGAACATAGATAATTACAGAGTAAGGGGGAAACCATGAAACGGACAGTATGATTTAAAATTCCATATTTCCAAACCATTACATCACTAAAAAAGTCTTTAGTCTGTCTGATGGAAAAGTGAGATATTATGACATCATACATTATCCATCGGTCTGCCCTAAAGGAGGTCGATTTAAAGAAAAGTCTTCTAAATCCTAACCGTTTTCTGAAAAATCTGTTTCTATAGCTGTGCAACCTATGTTTCTATGTCAGTGGTGCTCAACCTTGTTAATGTCAAGGACCCCCAGAATTATCTGTATTTGGCCACGGACCCCCATCTGAAAATATGTTGTTCCAGGGACCCCCCCCCCCGAACCAAAGGTTTGAGTTAAAAAACGTTCACTCTGAAATAATATATATTCAAAGATTTGCGACACATTTTCACAATTTAAAAAAAATAGCAGACCTACAAGCTCGTAGCGCGGCACTCGGTGGCGCGCTACGAGCTTGTAGATCTGCTATTTTTCAATAGCTAAAGTATAACATAATGTTTAAAACACCAAAAGGGGGTTCCCACCCAGAATGGGTTAACCTGCTGTCCCTATTGTGGCCATGGCATTCTAATGTGCCACTGGGTTTCAAGTTCAACCCTTTTCACATCAAGGTCCATTATTTATTCTGCATGTGAGCCAGGAACCACCATTTGATGACATTTAAGCCTCTCGGATCCAAAACTAAAGAATATTTTGTTGCCGTTGGATGCGATTTTGTCCGACAATTCCATGCTGTATTGATGTTGGTACCATTAGGAGAGATAACAGGCAAACGTTGCTCGAAATAACAATTCTTCTACATTCTCTAATTGTTTATAGGCTTCTTGGAAATTAAGTAATGCAGACTTTTAACAATAATTTGACTCTTGAGACCAAATAGACCTGTGAGGGTGCATTTGGTTTCATTTTATGCTCTCAACGGTTAAAGATCTACAGTATAAGCGTCCCCCAAAAGTACCACTGGTTGAGAACCAACTGTTCAAGGCAAACATTTCTAGAAATATTTTCAAAAAATATAGCAGTGTTGCGAATCGATGAATGTATTTTCATGTATTTAATCTTGTAGAATGTATTTGTAATTATGTATTTATGTATTTTATATGGACCCCAGGAAGATTAGCTGTCGCCCCGGCGTCAGCTAATGGGGATCCATTCAATAAACAATATAGTGTCGCCCAGGCGGTGGCGTAACCGTCTGGGCACCCGACTGGTAATCCAGTCGCAGTGTGCCGCGGGTTCGACTCCCGAGCCCGACACGGCCTTTACTGCATGTCTTCCCCCATCTCTCTCCCGTTTCCTGTCAGCCTACTGTCTGTCCCTTCAAATAAAAACAATAAAAGGCGTAAGCCGCAAAAAAATATCTAAAAAAAAAAAAAAAACAATATAGTGTCGGTATATCCTGGGCATATCATGACATATATCCTTGTGGATAAATATGTCATGATATAAAAAGGAATTGCTCAAAAAGGAAAAAGGAAATAAATAATCTTCACCCAACCTTCCAGTCAGGATCGAGGCCACAGCAGGTTCCTCTTTGTCCTAAAAGCTCTGAAGGGATTCAGGGCTAAACCCTCAGAAATTATCCTTGACCAAACTTGTCTTCTTCGGATCTCAATGTTTTCCGGCTCCACTACTAATGGTTCATCCATTTATGATTATGGTTAAGTATTGGCCTTAACCCATTCTGGACGAGAACCCGTTTTGGTGTTTTAACTAAGCATTATGTTATTCTTTAGCTATTGAAAAATAGCAGATCTACAAGCTCATAGCGCGCCACCGAGTGGCGCGCTACGAGCTTGTAGGTCTGCTATTTTTGAAAAGTCTTGAAAATGTCAGAGCGAACATTTTTAACTAAAATATTTGCTTCTGGGGGGTCCCTGGAACTACATATTTTGAGATGGGGGTCCGTGGCCCAATAGAGATAATTCTGCGGGCCCTTGACATGAAAAAAGGTTGAGCACAACTGACATACGTAGAAACATGGGTTTTTCAGAAGACTATTAGGATTTAGAAGCCTTTTTTTAAATCGCCATCAGTCCAAAATGGGTTAACCCATTTAGACCTGAGAAGATTCTGCAAATGTCTTCGAAATCATGACAGTTTTCTGAAAACCCTATGATCTACCATCTCACAATGTGCATGGTGAGGTGAGGTTGAAGATTGGCTATTTTCGCCGTTTGATGTACAATAAAGTAAATAGGGTTTTAGTGTGGTAAAATGCCTCTTAGTATAGAGGCAGGAACATCCATGGTCTGATAGACGTGAGTAGGTCTTAGTATGGAGGCAGGAACATCCATGGTCTGATAGACGTGAGTAGGTCTTAGTATGGAGGCAGGAACATCCATGGTCTGATAGACGTGAGTAGGTCTTAGTATGGAGGCAGGAACATCCATGGTCTGATAGACGTGAGTAGGTCTTAGTATGGAGGCAGGAACATCCATGGTCTGATAGACGTGAGTAGGTCTTAGTATGGAGGCAGGAACATCCATGGTCTGATAGACGTGAGTAGGTCTTAGTATGGAGGCAGGAACATCCATGGTCTGATAGACGTGAGTAGGTCTTAGTATAGAGGCAGGAACATCCATGGTCTGATAGACGTGAGTAGGTCTTAGTATGGAGGCAGGAACATCCATGGTCTGATAGACGTGAGTAGGTCTTAGTATGGAGGCAGGAACATCCATGGTCTGATAGACGTGAGTAGGTCTTAGTATAGAGGCAGGAACATGCATGGTCTGATAGACGTGAGTAGGTCTTAGTATAGAGGCAGGAACATGCAAAAATGTGACAGACCAATATTATTATGAAGCAAACAAGATGGTAAATCAGCTCGAACAGATAGAACAAACCTTACCTTGAGAAAACAAAAGTTGTAGACTTCTTAAATTACCTCTGTTAACACTTAGACCGCTATCATTTATTGAAAAATTAGGATCTAATTCACGCCAGCATTTTTTTTATTTGAGCTCTTATTTTGAAAATCCGCCATTTCCGGTCCACAACCGGTAGTCCTACGTTAGGAGTTTTCACACAGCTGGATGGGCCTTGTTGACAATGTGAATCCAGGCCGGAGCTCCGGAGAGCTCTAGATTGTCAGCTCTGTGCCGTCAAAGAAACGCTGTTTTGACCAAAAATGCCATCTGGGACAAGGAATAGGAGATACAGGCGATTGAAAGAAATGGATAGAATGGATGCTTATGGCGACGACGATCTAAGATGGGCGATCCAATGCTGTGCTAACAACACAGCTAGCTAACCGGCTAACGTGAGTAGCATTTTGGCTCGAGCAATCGAACGCGCTATAAAAGCTCAATTGCCGGAGGCCGTCGGCAATGGCGTTAAGCGCCAGTATCAAAATTAAGCTTCAATTGACTTTAATCGTCGGCAATGGCGCGGAAGCTGTTAACATGTAGCGTCTATGGAGTGACGTCACGCTATCACCACTAACCCCGAAAGGGGGGCGTATTAAGGGGGCGGGGAAATTCTGTGAGATAGGCTTATTGTGTGTACGTACATTTCGGTGTGTTTGTTGTGGCTTTAGGACGGTATCCATAGCAACCCAGAGAAAACACACCCGGAGTCTTGTTTCCTCTGCTATCACATACAGTACTATACCGGTGGGGCGGAAGCACCACCACCCTGCTAAACACTACTTCACCACCACCACCAGCACCACCACCCTGCTAAACACTACTTCACCACCAGCACCACCACCCTGCTAAACACTACTTCACCACCACCCTGCTAAACACTACTTCACCACCACCCTGCTAAACACTACTTCACCACCACCCTGCTAAACACTACTTCTAACACAGGTGCTACATGTGGGCGTGGTGCGTGGCAGCACGCAGGTTGTTTTCATCCCTCAGCTATATCTGTCAGAAATACAAAGGGTTGGACGACTAGTACTTCAGACACGGGTACAACAAGTATTGCATAGACGGGTGGGGCTTGGATCTCCAACTTCCATCGTTACCGACTTGGTGCTCTACAGCCGGGCACCTGTCTAGTACCATTATAAACAGGATCTAAAGGGGCACGGTGGCACAGTCGGCAGCGCTGTCGCCTCACAGCTAGAAGGTCCTGGGTTCGATTCCCGCTGGGGACGCTGTGGGCGTGTTCTCTCCTCCGCGTCATCAGTGCCCATACCCAAGGTGGGGTTGGCGAAAGGGCCTTTCTGTGTGGAGTTTGCATGTTCTCCCTGTGTCCCCTAGGGTAGGTACCCTCACATGTTCTCCCCATGTCCCCTAGGGTAGATACCCTCACAAAAAACATGCAGCCTGGTCTCTAAACTGCCTCCCCCTGGCTAGCCGGGGCGCCTGATGGAGGAGAGAGGAACTGGTTGGAATAACGTGTTCCTTCAACGCGCTACGTCCAACCAGGGAAACCCCCCCCTGGGCACCGGTCTAGTACGGATCTAAAGACGTCTCCAGACTTCTATACAGGTGTAATTATGAAGACGTGTGGGGACACGTTTTGTGCAAAATAAGTGTTTTATAAGTTTGTAATCGTGACACAGCCCTATCTGCCAGAAAAAACAATAAAAGTCTTAATGGGAAAGAATGAAACCTTCCAGAGTGGTTGACTTCACACATCCTTGTCAGAGTGTGTGTGTGTGTGTGTGTGTGTGTGTGTGTGTGTGTGTGTGTGTGTGTGTGTGTGTGTGTGTGTGTGTGTGTGTGTGTGTGTGTGTGTGTGTGTGTGTGTGTGTGTGTGTGTGTGTGTGTGTGTGTGTGTGTGTGTGTGTGTGTGTGTGTGTGTGTGTGTGTGTGTGTGTGTGTGTGTGTGTGTGTGTGTGTGTGTGTGTGTGTGTGTGTGTGTGTGTGTGGAGGAGACAACAGACGCACGCAGAGTGGCTTCCATTATCATCTTCATAACTAATAGGATAATAACGACGTAATGGAGTTTAACACAATACACCCTAGCTGTGTTCTCTATTAAATGGACGGAAGTCATTACCGACAAGATAGTTTCATATCCATATCCATAAATCCGCATGTGTGAGTCAGACTGTCGCGTGGAAGCCGTTGTGAATCCAAAATGATTCCATGCGACGCGAGGCGTCGTGACGTGAGCTTGTAGATCTAGTTCCACTAAACTATCACGACTTATGATGAAGAATAGACTAGCCTATTTAGACCTGACACAAGATTCTACAAACGTCTTCTAAATCCTGACAGTTTTCTGAAAAACCCATGTTTCTATGTCAGTCGTGCTCAAACTATTTCATGTCAAGGAGCCCCAGAATTATCTGTATTTGACCGCAGACCCCCATCTGAAAATATGTTGTTCCAGGGACCCCCCCTCCCCCAGAAGCAAAGATTTGAGTTAAAAACCTTCACTCTGAACGAATATATATTCAAAGATTTGCAAAATCGTGAAAATGTGGTGCAAATCTTTGAATATATATTCGTTCAGAGTGAAAATCTTCGCTTCTGGGAGGGGGTCCCTGAATATTTTTCAATAGCTAAAGTATGACATAATGTTGAAAACACCAAATGGGGTTCCCGTACAGAATGGGATAGAGCAGTATTTTTGCGCGGTCGGGGGGGCATTAAAAGTTGAAATATGAAGATATTAGTTGTCTGCCTGGCGGCGACAATATGCATATTTGCATATGCATATCGCATATGCAAATCCTGTATATACACACGTTCATCCACATGCTCTGCTGGAGAGGCACCTTAACATCTGCTGTAGACGAGCACGGCGACATGCACACATACACACTCCATATTGGCGGGGTCACATGAGCATTGTTCTGTTTGCTGCAGATTGAATGTGTGTGCGTGTGCGTGTGAGTGCATGCTTACATGCACGTGCGTGCTTACATGCACGTGTACTGGTGAGTGGTGCAAGGCTTGCGTAAAGGCGCGGTGTGTGTCGTTTGTACTCTCCTCTCCTCGACGCCTCGTTTGCAAGTCAAAGATCAGAATCCTTTCTGACACACACACACACACACACACACACACACACACACATACACATACACATACACACACCATATGGAGAGGGCGAGTATAGAACACACTCTGTTTACCAGTCCAAGGTTATCTCTGTAAAGAGATCCATTTTTCCATATAGATGTTCTTCTACTGTGAGTAGAGGAGCGTTCTTTCTGGGCATCGCTGATTTAACAACACAGCCAATGTTCATTTTCAGACGTTCAGATGGTGTCGCTTTGATTGCAGGGTGGAGATCAGATCGCTGTTCTTTCTTGCAGAACTGTGTTATTAGTGTTGATTGTGTATCGGCCGCGGCACAATGAGAAGCAACACACTGATGTTAACGGTGGTTTTCGACCCATTTCACATCAAGGTCCCATTTATGTATTCGGAATATTTGAGCCACGGACCAAAGATGTAGCCTTTCCGACCCCAAAACTAAAGAATATTTTGTTGTTTGTTGGCAAACATTGATCAAAATAACAATTATAATAGATTCTCTTTGTGTAGACTTATTGTAAATGAAGTAATGCAGATGGTTTCATTTTACGCTCTCAACAAGATCTAATAAGGGTCCATTTGGTTACCGACGCCATCATTTAGCTGGGGACCACCTGCGGTTCGTCTTGTTACATTGTACCAAACGCGGACAGTTCATCCACTCCATGGTCATCAAAAAAGATATAGAAAATAGAAGACAAAAATCACAGCCCACTGTGTTTGCCGCACGATTGCAGATTCACTGCCACTATGTACGATACGAGACATGAATGCAGTGTGTTATTATTGTATATGAAACGGAATCAGTCACAATATGTAGGTTTATATATCGGCCACATGACGTCACGTTGTCATTTAGTGCCCTAACCTAAACAAACAGAAGTCCATAGACTTCACGGCTGGCTTTTTGTGGAAAAAGTGCTCTGTAAACAAACATTAAAATAGACTTGGCTGCCATAATTATGATATGACATAATTCCGAAAGCCTCAAAAACATGCGGTGGTTTCTGTACCCACCCCAGGGAAGCACTGCAACACTAAAAACATGCGGTGGTTTCTGTACCCACCCCAGGGAAGCACTGCAACACTAACATGCGGTGGTTTCTGTACCCACCCCAGGGAAGCACTGCAACACTAACGCATTGTCATGTAACACGTTAACAACAACCGCAGCAAACAAAACGCGAAGAAGAAGAACACAATCACAACCGTTCAGAGTCAGACTACAGACTATAATGAAGAAGAACACAATCACACCCGTTCAGAGTCAGACTACAGTCTATAATGAAGAACACAATCACACCCGTTCAGAGTCAGACTACAGACTATAATGAAGAACACAATCACACCCGTTCAGAGTCAGACTACAGTCTATAATGAAGAACACAATCACACCCGTTCAGAGTCAGACTACAGACTATAATGAAGAACACAATCACACCCGTTCAGAGTCAGACTACAGTCTATAATGAACACAATCACACCCGTTCAGAGTCAGACTACAGTCTATAATGAACACAATCACACCCGTTCAGAGTCAGACTACAGACTATAATGAAGAACACAATCACACCCGTTCAGAGTCAGACTACAGTCTATAATGAACACAATCACACCCGTTCAGAGTCAGACTACAGTCTATAATGAACACAATCACACCCGTTCAGAGTCAGACTACAGACTATAATGAAGAACACAATCACACCCGTTCAGAGTCAGACTACAGTCTATAATGAACACAATCACACCCGTTCAGAGTCAGACTACAGTCTATAATGAACACAATCACACCCGTTCAGAGTCAGACTACAGTCTATAATGAACACAATCACACCCGTTCAGAGTCAGACTACAGTCTATAATGAACACAATCACACCCGTTCAGAGTCAGACTACAGACTATAATGAAGAACACAATCACACCCGTTCAGAGTCAGACTACAGACTATAATGAAGAACACAATCACACCCGTTCAGAGTCAGACTACAGACTATAATGAAGAACACAATCACACCCGTTCAGAGTCAGACTACAGACTATAATGAAGAACACAATCACACCCGTTCAGAGTCAGACTACAGACTATAATGAAGAAGAACACAATCACACCCGTTCAGAGTCAGACTACAGACTATAATGAAGAACACAATCACACCCGTTCAGAGTCAGACTACAGACTATAATGAAGAACACAATCACACCCGTTCAGAGTCAGACTACAGACTATAATGAAGAACACAATCACACCCGTTCAGAGTCAGACTACAGTCTATAATGAACACAATCACACCCGTTCAGAGTCAGACTACAGACTATAATGAAGAACACAATCACACCCGTTCAGAGTCAGACTACAGACTATAATGAAGAAGAACACAATCACACCCGTTCAGAGTCAGACTACAGACTATAATGAAGAAGAACACAATCACACCCGTTCAGAGTCAGACTACAGACTATAATGAAGAAGAACACAATCACACCCGTTCAGAGTCAGACTACAGACTATAATGAAGAAGAACACAATCACACCCGTTCAGAGTCAGACTACAGACTATAATGAAGAAGAACACAATCACACCCGTTCAGAGTCAGACTACAGACTATAATGAAGAAGAACACAATCACACCCGTTCAGAGTCAGACTACAGACTATAATGAAGAAGAACACAATCACACCCGTTCAGAGTCAGACTACAGTCTATAATGAACACAATCACACCCGTTCAGAGTCAGACTACAGACTATAATGACGCTGAGCAGGTTGAGTCGTTGCCGGTAGCGAGCTATCACCTCCTTGACATGGCATGTAGTAATAATCCTCTCATAGTGTGTTCTGCTAATAAGACGTACAGGGGGGGGGGGGAGAGAGGGAGAGAGACTTTTATTGCAGACACTAGGGGCAGTATTATGCGTGTCTTAAGTACCAGGTCTTATTACTTAACTTAAGACCTGGAGGCGTGATCAATGCCATTTGGCTAATCTGAGTGGCCAAACAGCATTGACCACACCTCCAGGTCTTAAGTTAAGTCATAAGACCTGGTACTTAAGACACGCATAATACTGCCCTGGGTCACCAAGTCCAATATACAAACAACATTCAACATTCAGACACTATAGGTCCAATATACAACACAACTACGGTACAAATAAAGGTAAGAAAGCCTTCTAGTCCGAAATTCTCCTTATTATCTTAATTCTCCTTGCTATAAGCAATAATATGATTTTTAACAATTTTTAAAGACTTTTTTTTCTTTTTCTTCAGACAACCAGCAATGGGTAGAACGCTCCCACAAAAATGTAGTCTCTGTGACACATCTAGATTGGTCGATTTGCCTGTCTGCTTCCTGATTGGTTAGTCATTGCGACCAGGTTTTTTTCGACCAATGACAAAGCTTCTAGGAACATCTTTGAATGCAGATTGCGCCCCTAGATGTGTCTCAGAGACTATATATTTTTTGCTTTGTAAAAAAAAAAAAAAGAAAAGTGTATTGTTTTTTCCACCATGCACTTTTCTTGATCAAGGTCATGTTTAATTTCCAGTATAGTCCTCAGGGCTAAACTGACTGGCTGACTGACTGACTGACTGACTGACTGACTGACTGACTGACTGACGAGTCACAGGGGCTGTTTATTTATTAATTAATTAATGTATCTCAGCCGAGGACCTGAACGCACATCTGGCCTCAGGGTGAACATCACATGGGATGAAAGAGACAAGTTAGAGTCAGGAGTTAACACACACACACACACACGCACTGCACGCACGCACGCACACACGCACTGCACGCAAACACGCACGCACGCACGCACGCACGCACGCACGCACACACGCACTGCACGCACGCACGCACGCACGCACGCTGCGGCACGCACGCACGCACCCACTGCACGCACGCACGCACGCACGCACGCACGCACGCACGCACGCACACACTGCATGCACGCACTGCACGCACGCACGCACGCACGCACGCACACACACACACACACACAGATCAAATCATAAGGCGCTATACCGCATCAGTGGAACATCTCCTGTCTTTAGCGTTCATGTTAGAGCGTCCAGTCCAGTGTGTTCGCCCTGCTAACACACAGCTTATCTGCATCAGCAAGCAGACTCTCTCTCTCTCTCTCTCTCTCACACACACACATTTAACATCTTTTTTTTTGCATTCACATTTTACAAGAAATTCTTGAACACAAACAATAGTGGATGCGCAAACTTGAAAAAAAACTCTACAACAAGTGCTCCAGGATACAGATCACGGGTACAGAAAGCATCGCCTTCTCCATATATGGCGACTGCCAATTATCGCAGACACTGAACAGAATTTTGCCGATGCCTGATCAGCTCTCGGCTTATTGGGCATGCCTGCAATCTGCAGGGCAGGCCCCTCACGACTGATTTATGGACATTACCGAGGCTTCCAAATATGAACACAAGTAGTTTACATTTGTAGCCAAGCTGTATAATAGCATCCTTAAGACGCTGGTACTTAAGCACCTTGGTAAGGAATGCCTCTTCCAGACTGTGGTCAAATGTACATGCCACTTCCAAAATGGTCACTTCTCTAATGTCCTCAACAACAACAATATCTGGTGTATTAGTTGTAGATCTGAGAAGGCATCATTTTCATTATTGTGCATGAACATATGGCAGTAGAAACACGTGAGTGCTTATACATTTTGGCAGATGATGAAACATATGAACTTATGTCCTTAGCTAATAGGTCAACAATTCTGTCGTGCCTAGCAATGTACATTCCCTTATATACATAGAAGCCATTCAGAATATGTGACAGTGTTTCTGTAACTGGAGTGTGGTCATGGTGCAGACAATGAGGAGGAAACGTGTTAGGGTACCACAGAGAGAGATTGAGTCTGGTTGGAAGGACCTGTAATCTGGCTTTGACTGTAAAGGTGACTATATCCTCATCAACTGCATCATTCTTGAATATTGTATGAGATACGGTGTGGTCTGCATCGGGAAGGCAAGCTAGCTTCCCCTGTAGTTTTAAACCAGTCCAGTGTTGTTGTTTTTGCTGTTGTAACATTATAAGGTACCTCCGTGCATTGACTGGTGATATATGGTGATATATCGATACCGATAGTGTATCGGTATCGGAAAAGTATCTGTATCGGCCTTTATTTGGTCATATTGGGTCATATCGGTATCGGCAAATATGCCAGTGTAACCACCGATCCGACACAGGGGTAAGGGGTTGACACTATGCCAGGTAAATAAAATGTTGGGACATGTGGAGTTTGCTTTGGAGTTGCCCAAACTGCAAGTGCACATTATGAGTGAGGAGTCTGCTATAAACACAACACGAGATATATAGCTAGATAGCTATAAACACTATTCCCGGTCGGTGGACTTCAAAATATTACAGTATATATATATATATATATATATATATACATCGGGATCGGATCGGAAAGGGAAAAAGTGTATCGCGACATCCCTAATATCTACAGTATACATCCATGCTCTCTCTCTCACGCTGCACACATACAAGAAAAATAGAAAAAAACTCCCATCCTTTCTTTTGCGTCACGCCTCTCCAATCATGCTCAAGCTTTGCTATACCCCCCCCCCAGCCCCGCTCTGCACCCCCCCCACCCCCCGCTCCCTGTCCCCTCATCTCCTCGCTGTCTCAAGTCGGGGATAGCGTGCCTCGCCACGCCGCGCGTTGAGTCGTTCAGCGGTCCTCGAGCGCGCCGCGCCACACCGCGCTGCAGGCCTCCTAAATCAGCCTCAATTAAGGAGCCCTGCAGATGGCCCGTCAGAGAGAGAGAGAGAGAGATTGCCGCCGTAATTGCGCCGCGTGATAATGATACGTTCCTCTTTCTGGTTTTCTCCAACCGGCGGTGAATCATCAACACCCTCCTCATCATCGTCTCAGCCGCACGCACGCACGCACGCACGCACGATCGCACGCACGCACGCTCGCTCGCACGCACGCTCGCACGCACCATCAAATCACCGATGCTCCGAAGACAGCGCTAGAAAATTGCTGCACTTTTTTTGACACTCTTTAGTTCTCTCTCTCCCTCTCTCTCTCCCTCTATCTCTCTCCTTCCTCATTTGTGTATCTCTCCGTTCCTCTCCTTCCCCTGCTTCCTCTCCATTCATCTTCGTCGGGCCGCTGCCCCCCCTCCTCTCCCCCCCATTACCGTTCCCTTCCGTTGGATAACGTGCCTCGGAGCTATACGGGAAATCACGACTTATATGAAGAAAAAAAATAATAAGACGAAGAAAAACGAGTCGTGTGTGAATGCGTTGCGGAGCGAGGGAAGATAATTAGGGTGGGTGATTGTGTGAGCGCAATGTCAAAAAAGTCCCCCCCCATCCCCCTCCCCCCTTCCCCACACACACACACACACACACACACACACACATATTTTTTTCTTTTTTGCTATTTAAGGCGTTGGTGCTAATCTAGGAGACGGGACGAGGTGGGTTTGACTCCCTCGCTAATTATCTCTGAACACATTCCAGCTGTATCACACTTTACCGTACATGCCCCACACACACACACACACACACACACACACACACACACACACACACACACACACACACACACACTGTACATGCTGCCAGTGAGCTCATCAACATGTTTCCAAACACTCCCTCACACTGCGTGAAAAGAGGAGTTAACGGGCAATTATGGGCACTGTATTTTGCCCGTAAACCTCAAGTTTAGCAGCATATACAGTTAATATACGGTAATATACAGGTGTGATGGTACATATACAGTTAATATACGGTAATATACAGGTGTGATGGTACATATACAGTTAATATACGGTAATATACAGGTGTGATGGTACATATACAGTTAATATACGGTAATATACAGGTGTGATGGTACATATACAGTTAATATACGGTAATATACAGGTGTGATGGTACAATTCGGGAATTTACAGGAGTTTGTTGGAAAGTTTAACCGGAGTTTCCTGTAATATACACATCCGTATTCCATGCGTTTGCTTTCTGCAGTGATGTAAATAAGTTTTCAATGTAATGAGTCCCAGAATGCAGGGACGGTACGGTACGGTACGGTACGTTGCACGCCCGTGCACACTACAGCGCGTCCCCGTAGCGTCTGTGGCGTTGGCCAGCCCGGTCAATGTTGCCATGCAGGCTATAGAGCGTCGCAGTCCCGCCCCCTCAAGAGACCCGGAAAATAAATCTCCGTTCATTTTCCTCATAGACTTTTTCAGAAAGTATTTATTTAAAGACGTTTATACGCCGTGGACAAAGACAACTGTTGTCGTGACAAATCATGACAATAAACACAATGTTTTGGGCCAAACAAAGAAGAAAAAAAAACGGCAGGTTACAACACTTCTTTTTGCTGTTTTTCTTCTTTGTAATTATTTGTTTGGTCCAAAATATTGTGTGTGTTGGCTTCGTACGACGCTTAAAAGGTCTTTAAATAAATACTTTTTGAAATGTCTATGGGGACAATGCATTGGAAAAGTCCCGCCCCCTTTCATGACGACGCCAGGCCCAGGAAATAATTCCCAATGCATTTTCCCCCGTAGACATTTCAAAAAGTATTTATTTAAAGACCCTTTAAGCGTCGTACGAAGCCAACTCGTGTCGTGACAAATCATGACAACACACACAATATTTTGGACCAAACAAATAATTACATAGAAGAAAAAAAGCAAAAAAAAGTGTTGTAACCTGCCGTTTGTTTCTCTTCTTTGTTCGGCCCAAAACATTGTGTTTATTGTCATGATTTGTCACGACAAGAGTTGGCTTTGTCCGCGGCGTATAAACGTCTTTAAATAAATACTTTCTGAAAAGTCTATGAGGAAAATGAACGGAGAATATTCTTTTCCGGGTCTCCCGGGGCTGCGACGCTCTACAGCCTGGACCGTACCATACCGTACCGTACCGTACCGTACCGTACCGTACCGTACCGTACCGTAACGTACCGCACCGCCCCTGCATTCTGGGACTCTTTACATTGAAAATGTATTCACATCACTGCAGAAAGCAAAGCATTTTCGTATACAAAAAACCGTTCCCTTTCTCTCCATCTGTCCGACGGTGCTGCATCATGTTCTATATGCACCGTTCCCTTTCTCTCCATCTGTCCGACGGTGCTGCATCATGTTCTATATGCACGCGGCTTACCCACGCTGAAACACACTTAATCATACATTGCCACATACGCGTAAACTTCTTTCACCACGACATAAAGACCCCTGTGTTTTCCCCCTAAACCCACTGAAAAGACCCTTTGAGGGGGGAGGGGGTGGGTGTGGGGGTGTGTGTGTGTGTGTGTGTGTGTGTGTGTGTGTGTGTGTGTGTGTGTGTGTGTGTGTGTGTGTGTGTGTGTGTGTGTGTGTGTGTGTGTGTGTGTGTGTGTGTGTGTGTGTGTGTGTGTGTGTGTGTGTGTGTGTGTGTGTGTGTGTGTGTGTGTGTGTGTGTGTGTGTGTGTGTGTGTGTGTGCAATGCTGGAGGAGATATAGGGGAAGAGAGGAGGAAATGAAGGCTGGTAATGCTGGTTTAAATAATGATCTGGGGAGTTGAGAGAATGACTTGTGGTAACGAGGAGAGCGAGACCAAAGATGGACTGTTAATTGACACAGAGCCAGATGTAAAGAGAGAGAGAGATGTTATAGGAGAGAGAGAGGTTGCCACATGGGGTGTGTGCGTGCGTGCGTGCGTCCTCAATGCTTTAACCATTCTCATGAGAGAAGTGCCTTTCCATAGAGGAGAGCCATTAGGAAAATCATTGACTGCTTATTGGTTTCAGCACTCTCTTTAAGTCTGTCTGCATGTGAGTGTGTGTGCCCGTGTGCGTGTGCGTGTGTGTGTGCGTGTGTGTGTGTGTGTGTGTGTGTGTGTGCGGGTGCGTGTGTGTGTGCGTGTGCGTGTGCGTGTGTGCGTGCGTGTGTGTGTGTAAGAGCTAAAACAAAGAACAATACTGTTCTTTTTTTCTCTCGCTTGGAATGGCCAAACGGGCTTGCCTTGCAGGAGGGTTGGTTATAGGGGGCTTTTTTGACTTCTTCCTTTGTCCTCGCGTCCTCCCTCAACTGCTTTGAGTTAAATCAAACCTTACGTCTGGTGAATAGGCCCCTCTACAACAATCTGGTTTTTAGCGTAACTCTCTTTAACCCAGTGGACGGATCTGTCTTTGTAAAGTAACCAGTGGTGTAAAGTAAAAGTCAAAATGTACTTAAAGTAGAACAAGTCGAAAGTACTCCTTTTTTGTGGCTTTTGCCTTTATTTTATATTTTTCATGTAGGGACAGACAGTAGGCTGACAGGAAATGGGGAGAGAGATGGGGGGGAAGACATGCAGTGAAGGCCGTCGGGATCGGGAGTCGAACCCGCGGCACACTGCTAGACTGGATTACCAGCCAAGGTGCCTGGACCGCTGAGCCACGGCCCAGGCCGAAAGTACTCCTTATGCTGAATGTCTCATTTCAAGTTTTCAAAATGTATAATTTGTTTTTGAAAATAGCTGATTAATGTATAGTGGAGTAAAAGTACAATATTTGGATCTGATTTAAAGTGTGCCTTTGTACCGCGACGCTGCCGAGTAAAAGTACAATATTTTGTACCGCGACGCTGCCGACCATGTAAACGCTTCTGACGAGAGGTAAAGAGTGTGTGCGTGTTCCAATGATACTAGAGTGTGTCTAGCGAGAGTGTGTGTGTACGCGTACGCTGGCACCTGGAACTGGGGTTCATGCTAACAGGCTAGCGGTAGAGATAGAGTTATGGGTGCAATGATGTCTTTTCTTTGTATTTAGGGTTTCTTCCTGGAGGCTGAAACCTTGACAGTCAAATGTGCCAATGAAACAAGAAATAGTCCCCTTATTCTTTTGTTACCTCGCGGCCGTGGTTAGATGTTCTATTGTAAATAGCAGACCTAACAAGCTCACAAAGTTGCTGCTGGGTAATGAAGTTTCAAATATGTACTGTACGCACATCATGACGTACGCAAACAGCACGTCATGGTAACTGCAGGCAGGTACTGTATGTAATAGACGAACAACACACATTAAGTGCAGGTTGATGAGAAATAAAAGTGAGGCGTGCAGGTAGCTGGTGAATGTCCACACATGGCAGGTAACTGGTGAATGTCCACACATGGCAGGTAACTGGTGAATGTCCACACATGGCAGGTAACTGGTGTATGTCCACACATGGCAGGTAACTGGTGTATGTCCACACATGGCTGGTAACTGGTGAATGTCCACACATGGCAGGTAACTGGTGAATGTCCACACATGGCAGGTAACTGGTGAATGTCCACACATGGCAGGTAACTGGTGAATGTCCACACATGGCAGGTAACTGGTGAATGTCCACACATGGCAGGTAACTGGTGTATGTCCACACATGGCTGGTAACTGGTGAATGTCCACACATGGCTGGTAACTGGTGAATGTCCACACATGGCAGGTAACTGGTGAATGTCCACACATGGCTGGTAACTGGTGAATGTCCACACATGGCAGGTAACTGGTGTATGTCCACACATGGCTGGTAACTGGTGAATGTCCACACATGGCATCTGGTGAATGTCCGTCACATGGCTGTCGTGTAATTACCACATGCACTGTTCATGGCGTGCAGACGATGGGTTAATGTTGTGACTGTGGTGTTCATGCCGTTCGTTGCCGTCCCATTGGCCAGAGGGCATCATGTCCAGAGGGGTGTACTTGTACATCATGTCCAGAGGGGTGTACTTGTACATCATGTCCAGGGGGTGTACTTGTACATCATGTCCAGGGGGTGTACGTGTACATCATGTCCAGGGGGTGTACTTGTACATCATGTCCAGGGGGTGTACGTGTACATCATGTCCAGGGGGTGTACTTGTACATCATGTCCAGAGGGGTGTACTTGTACATCATGTCCAGGGGGTGTACTTGTACATCATGTCCAGAGGGGTGTACTTGTACATCATGTACAGAGGGGTGTACTTGTACATCATGTCCAGAGGGGTGTACTTGTACATCATGTCCAGAGGGGTGTACTTGTACATCATGTCCAGAGGGGTGTACTTGTACATCATGTCCAGAGGGGTGTACTTGTACATCATGTCCAGGGGGTGTACTTGTACATCATGTCCAGGGGGTGTACTTGTACATCATGTCCAGAGGGGTGTACTTGTACATCATGTCCAGAGGGGTGTACTTGTACATCATGTCCAGAGGGGTGTACTTGTACATCATGTCCAGGGGGGTGTACTTGTACATCATGTCCAGAGGGTGTACTTGTACATCATGTCCAGGGGGTGTACTTGTACATCATGTCCAGGGGGTGTACTTGTACATCATGTCCAGAGGGGTGTACTTGTACATCATGTCCAGGGGGTGTACTTGTACATCATGTCCAGAGGGGTGTACTTGTACATCATGTCCAGGGGGTGTACTTGTACATCATGTCCAGAGGGGTGTACTTGTACATCATGTCCAGGGGGTGTACTTGTACATCATGTCCAGAGGGGTGTACTTGTACATCATGTCCAGAGGGGTGTACTTGTACATCATGTCCAGGGGGGTGTACTTGTACATCATGTCCAGATGGGTGTACTTGTACATCATGTCCAGAGGGGTGTACTTGTACATCATGTCCAGGGGGTGTACTTGTACATCATGTCCAGAGGGGTGTACTTGTACATCATGTCCAGAGGGGTGTACTTGTACATCATGTCCAGAGGGGTGTACTTGTACATCATGTCCAGAGGGGTGTACTTGTACATCATGTCCAGGGGGTGTACTTGTACATCATGTCCAGAGGGGTGTACTTGTACATCATGTCCAGAGGGGTGTACTTGTACATCATGTCCAGAGGGGTGTACTTGTACATCATGTCCAGAGGGGTGTACTTGTACATCATGTCCAGGGGGGTGTACTTGTACATCATGTCCAGAGGGGTGTACTTGTACATCATGTCCAGGGGGTGTACTTGTACATCATGTCCAGAGGGGTGTACTTGTACATCATGTCCAGAGGGGTGTACTTGTACATCATATCCAGAGGGGTGTACTTGTACATCATGTCCAGAGGGGTGTACTTGTACATCATGTCCAGAGGGGTGTACTTGTACATCATGTCCAGAGGGGTGTACAGTACTTGTTCATACTCGCATACCCTCGAGTCGACAATCATGCATTTTTCAGCTGAACAAAGTGTTGACACTTAGTTGTGCATTAAAAATGCATCTTGTCACTTTTTGCCGCCAAAGTGTAATTGGTTGTTTCTCAAAGAAAACAACAACCAGAAGTTAGCATTTTATATTTTAATAAATACATAAACAGACATTTTCGCCACCGGATACCAAATGGAGGAATAATATTGTAGGGGGGGAAAGCATAGCAAAAAAACAAAAGCAAAGGTACACAAATCATTTTGAGAAGCTAATAAGCCCATTTATCTTTATTGCTATGCCAGCAGACACATAGTGTCAGTGGAAATATGTTTCCTATTCCTGTTATAATTATTTGGTGCGCACTGGAGCGATTCAGCCACGCCAGGCGAATAGTTATCAACCTATTTACAGTACAGGGCCTTCCTCTACAGTACAGGGCCTTCCTTTACAGTACAGGGCCTTCCTCTACAGTACAGGGCCTTCCTTTACAGTACAGGGCCTTCCTCTACAGTACAGGGCCTTCCTCTACAGTACAGGGCCTTCCTCTACAGTACAGGGCCTTCCTTTACAGTACAGGGCCTTCCTCTACAGTACAGGGCCTTCCTTTACAGTACAGGGCCTTCCTCTACAGTACAGGGCCTTCCTCTACAGTACAGGGCCTTCCTCTACAGTACAGGGCCTTCCTTTACAGTACAGGGCCTTCCTCTACAGTACAGGGCCTTCCTTTACAGTACAGGGCCTTCCTTTACAGTACAGGGCCTTCCTTTACAGTACAGGGCCTTCCTTTACAGTACAGGGCCTTCCTTTACAGTACAGGGCCTTCCTCTACAGTACAGGGCCTTCCTTTACAGTACAGGGCCTTCCTTTACAGTACAGGGCCTTCCTCTACAGTACAGGGCCTTCCTCTACAGTACAGGGCCTTCCTCTACAGTACAGGGCCTTCCTTTACAGTACAGGGCCTTCCTCTACAGTACAGGGCCTTCCTCTACAGTACAGGGCCTTCCTCTACAGTACAGGGCCTTCCTCTACAGTACAGGGCCTTCCTCTACAGTACAGGGCCTTCCTCTACAGTACAGGGCCTTCCTCTACAGTACAGGGCCTTCCTCTACAGTACAGGGCCTTCCTCTACAGTACAGGGCCTTCCTCTACAGTACAGGGCCTTCCTCTACAGTACAGGGCCTTCCTCTACAGTACAGGGCCTTCCTCTACAGTACAGGGCCTTCCTTTACAGTACAGGGCCTTCCTCTACAGTACAGGGCCTTCCTCTACAGTACAGGGCCTTCCTTTACAGTACAGGGCCTTCCTCTACAGTACAGGGCCTTCCTTTACAGTACAGGGCCTTCCTTTACAGTACAGGGCCTTCCTACTGCAGGTACATTGCTGTTGTTTTGTCTTTTAAGAGAACAGAGTAACCGCACAGCGTTTTTTTTTTTGGCACAACAGTTAACCTGATTATTTCTGCATAATGCTGACTTGACGACAGCAGTTAGTTCATGAGTTTGGGGGCGGGGGGGGGGGGGTGATTAAAACCATTCTGGTGTTTTTAAAGCATGTTATACTTTAGCTATTGAAAAATAGCAGATCTACAAGCTCGTAGCGCACCACTTGGTCTGCTATTTTTGGATTTTTTTTTGGAAAATGTGTCACAAATCTTCTTTCAGAGCGAACGTTTTTTAACTCAAATCTTTGCTTCTGGGAGGGAACAACATATTTTCAGGTGGGGGTCGGCGGCCGAATACATATGATTTTTCGGGGTCCTTGACATGAAATAGTTTCTAGAACCACTGATATAGAAACTGTTTTGTTTCAGAAAACTGTCTTGATTTAGAAGACATTTGTAGAATGTAGGTAATTCACCCCTTCCTCTTCGCACCCATTGGTTGCTGTTTCGTGGTTGGACAAAAATCCTCTCTCTCCATCCACTACCATTGAAATAACAGGTTTTTTCAGTTGCTTCATATTGATATTCTGTGTGTTCAATTCTTATTTTAAACTTGGTGTCAGTAAAAAGGAACATCACAGGTGGTGACTGCAGGGCACATCATGTTGGTTTTTAGTTTTTATCCAAAAATGATGTTTTAGCAAATTCAACATAAACTAGGCGGAACCAGGACGGAAGAAGGCAGAACGAGCCTGCTGGTTGGTCAGTCAGGGACCAATCAGGAGGCTGGTTGGTCAGTCAGGGACCAATCAGGAGGCTGACAAAGGGTGAATTGAGGGAACATGATAATACTCTGCATGCGTCCAATGAGTTCATATTTGATCAGCTCAGAGATGTGTTTGTTTTTTGGGGGGGATTTGAGATGCTTATTTGTTGTACTTGAATTGTCTGAATTAGCATGAGCTCAGTGAGTGCGTGCGTGCGTGCGTGCGTGCGTGCGTGCGTGCGTGCGTGCGTGCGTGCGTGCGTGCGTGCGTGTGTGCATGTGCCGGGTCACACCAGGCAGGCTCGTTGGCCTCTCCCCTGCTCTCCGCTGGCTCCCGGGGGGTCCCGGGAGATTTGGGGGTTGAATGCGCTGACAAATCGATGCCTCTGGACTGACTAACACTAACTGCTCCTGCTGTTGCTGCTGTCACTGTGAACACCAAGCGATGCTAGACCACCTAACACAACTATCTAGAACACTGGTTCCACAAACTAGTTCATGTCAAGGACCCCCAAATTGACACTCATTAGCCCGCGGACCCCCATTTGACACTCATTAGCCCTGCGGACCCCCATTTGACACTCATTAGCCCCGCGGACCCCCATTTGACACTCATTAGCCCTGCGGACCCCCATTTGACACTCATTAGCCCTGCGGACCCCCATTTGACACTCATTAGCCCTGCGGACCCCCATTTGACACTCATTAGCCCTGCAGACCCCCATTTGACACTCATTAGCCCTGCGGACCCCCGTTTGACACTCATTAGCCCTGCGGACCCCCATTTGACACTCATTAGCCCTGCGGACCCCCATTTGAAAACATATGCCAGTGACCTCCATAAGAGAAGATCTTTACAGCTCTGGCAGTGATTTTCACCGATTTTCCATTTCAAGGACCCCTTGCAGGTTTGACCTGAATTAGGCTACGGACCCCCATTTAATGGCATTTCTATCTCTGGTTCCATTTGTACACTCTCAGAGTTACAGACCCATAAGGGTGCATTTGGTTCCATTTGTACACTCTCAGAGTTACAGACCCATAAGGGTCCATTTGGTTCAATTTGTACACTCTCAGAGTTACAGACCCATAAGGGTCCATTTGGTTCCATTTGTACACTCTCAGAGTTACAGACCCATAAGGGTGCATTTGGTTCCATTTGTTCACTCTCAGAGTTACAGACCCATAAGGGTGCATTTAGCTGGGGACCCCCTGGGGACCCCTTGGGGACCCCCTGGAACTCTCTCAAGGACCCTAGGGGGTGAATACCAAGCTATGCTATACTATACCTCACCTAACTATCTCACGAGAGCAACACATGGAGCGCGCGCACACACACACACACACACACACACACACACACACACACACACACACACACACACACACACACTGACATCAGGATTCTATATAACAGAAAATTCAAAGCAGTTTTGTAATTGGAACCCAACTTCAAACTAAAGAAATAAAGAAATAAAATAAAATAAAATCCCCCCACAAATCCATCCTAAAATCCGGATCTAATCCCGTCTCTGAGGGACCTCTGATCCCGTCAATCTCCTCAGATCTGGGCCTGTAGGTTCTATCCGCTCGGTTCACATTGTTCTGTCCTCCTCCTTTGTCTCTCTCTCGTTTGCACAGCTGTGTTTCACACAGTGAGTGGAGGGGGGGGGGGGGGGGGGGGGGGGTAGCTTTAATTTTCACCAAACGGTGCATCTGCTACTGTACAGCAGACTATAAAGCTGTTTATTATCGTTGTGCCACACGTAGGTATACGGTACGCGTCCAGATGGTTTCCTATGTCCTATCAATGCTCTGCCATGTTGAGTTCATAATGTTATTATGGTTATGGCTGCACTCATACATACGTGTGTGTGTGTGTGTGTGTGTGTGTGTGTGTGTGTGTGTGTGTGTGTGTGTGTGTGTGTGTGTGTGTGTGTGTGTGTGTGTGTGTGTGTGTGTGTGTGTGTGTGTGTGTGTGTGTGTGTGTGTGTGTGTGTGTGTGTGTGTGTGTGTGTGTGGAATCGATGTGCACGTGCTCACACACATGTTATGGTTATGGCTGCACTCATACATACGTGTGTGTGTGTGTGTGTGTGTGTGTGTGTGTGTGTGTGTGTGTGGAATCGATGTGCACGTGCTCACACACATGTTATGGTTATGGCTGCACTCATACATACGTGTGTGTGTGTGTGTGTGTGTGTGTGTGTGTGTGGAATCGATGTGCACGTGCTCACACACATGTTATGGTTATGGCTGCACTCATACATACGTGTGTGTGTGTGTGTGTGTGTGTGTGTGTGTGTGTGTGTGTGTGTGTGTGTGTGTGTGTGTGTGTGTGTGTGTGTGTGTGTGTGTGTGTGTGTGTGTGTGTGTGTGTGTGTGTGTGTGTGTGTGTGTGTGTGTGTGTGTGGAATCGATGTGCACGTGCTCACACACATGTTATGGTTATGGCTGCACTCATACATACGTGTGTGTGTGTGTGTGTGTGTGTGTGTGTGTGTGTGTGTGTGTGTGTGTGTGTGGAATCGATGTGCACGTGCTCACACACATGTTATGGTTATGGCTGCACTCATACATACATGTGTGTGTGTGTGTGTGTGTGTGTGTGTGTGTGTGTGTGTGTGTGTGTGTGTGTGTGTGGAATCGATGTGCACGTGCTCACACACATGTTATGGTTATGGCTGCACTCATACATACGTGTGTGTGTGTGTGTGTGTGTGTGTGTGTGTGTGTGTGTGGAATCGATGTGCACGTGCTCACACACATGTTATGGTTATGGCTGCACTCATACATACGTGTGTGTGTGTGTGTGTGTGTGTGTGTGTGTGTGTGTGTGTGTGTGTGTGTGTGTGTGTGGAATCGATGTGCACGTGCTCACACACATGTTATGGTTATGGCTGCACTCATACATACGTGTGTGTGTGTGTGTGTGTGTGTGTGTGTGTGTGTGTGTGTGTGTGTGTGTGTGTGTGTGTGTGTGTGTGTGTGTGTGTGTGTGTGTGTGTGTGTGTGTGTGTGTGTGTGTGTGTGTGTGTGTGTGTGTGTGTGTGTGTGTGTGTGTGTGTGTGTGTGTGTGTGTGTGTGTGTGTGGAATCGATGTGCACGTGCTCACACACATGTTATGG
>NW_027638344.1:0-37929 GCF_951216825.1 Electrona antarctica
GGCTTATTTCGCTGTGAAAGTGACATTTAGGCACGGAGTTGGAAAACCTTGTCTGAACCCCTCCATCCTTCCTGTAGCTGCTCAGACTCTGCTTCTCTGCCCCCAGCCAAGCTTATAGGCCTGCAGAGTGTCTAGTTTTGAAGATACAGACTCTGCTAAGCAAAAGTGAACAGGGCCAAACTGGGCTTATTTCGCTGTGAAAGTGACATTTAGGCACGGAGTTGGAAAACCTTGTCTGAACCCCTCCATCCTTCCTGTAGCTGCTCAGACTCTGCTTCTCTGCCCCCAGCCAAGCTTATAGGCCTGCAGAGTGTCTAGTTTTGAAGATACAGACTCTGCTAAGCAAAAGTGAACAGGGCCAAACTGGGCTTATTTCGCTGTGAAAGTGACATTTAGGCACGGAGTTGGAAAACCTTGTCTGAACCCCTCCATCCTTCCTGTAGCTGCTCAGACTCTGCTTCTCTGCCCCCAGCCAAGCTTATAGGCCTGCAGAGTGTCTAGTTTTGAAGATACAGACTCTGCTAAGCAAAAGTGAACAGGGCCAAACTGGGCTTATTTCGCTGTGAAAGTGACATTTAGGCACGGAGTTGGAAAACCTTGTCTGAACCCCTCCATCCTTCCTGTAGCTGCTCAGACTCTGCTTCTCTGCCCCCAGCCAAGCTTATAGGCCTGCAGAGTGTCTAGTTTTGAAGATACAGACTCTGCTAAGCAAAAGTGAACAGGGCCAAACTGGGCTTATTTCGCTGTGAAAGTGACATTTAGGCACGGAGTTGGAAAACCTTGTCTGAACCCCTCCATCCTTCCTGTAGCTGCTCAGACTCTGCTTCTCTGCCCCCAGCCAAGCTTATAGGCCTGCAGAGTGTCTAGTTTTGAAGATACAGACTCTGCTAAGCAAAAGTGAACAGGGCCAAACTGGGCTTATTTCGCTGTGAAAGTGACATTTAGGCACGGAGTTGGAAAACCTTGTCTGAACCCCTCCATCCTTCCTGTAGCTGCTCAGACTCTGCTTCTCTGCCCCCAGCCAAGCTTATAGGCCTGCAGAGTGTCTAGTTTTGAAGATACAGACTCTGCTAAGCAAAAGTGAACAGGGCCAAACTGGGCTTATTTCGCTGTGAAAGTGACATTTAGGCACGGAGTTGGAAAACCTTGTCTGAACCCCTCCATCCTTCCTGTAGCTGCTCAGACTCTGCTTCTCTGCCCCCAGCCAAGCTTATAGGCCTGCAGAGTGTCTAGTTTTGAAGATACAGACTCTGCTAAGCAAAAGTGAACAGGGCCAAACTGGGCTTATTTCGCTGTGAAAGTGACATCGAAATTTCACAGCGAAATAAGCCCAGTTTGGCCCTGTTCACTTTTGCTTAGCAGAGTCTGTATCTTCAAAACTAGACACTCTGCAGGCCTATAAGCTTGGCTGGGGGCAGAGAAGCAGAGTCTGAGCAGCTACAGGAAGGATGGAGGGGTTCAGACAAGGTTTTCCAACTCCGTGCCTAAATGTCACTTTCACAGCGAAATAAGCCCAGTTTGGCCCTGTTCACTTTTGCTTAGCAGAGTCTGTATCTTCAAAACTAGACACTCTGCAGGCCTATAAGCTTGGCTGGGGGCAGAGAAGCAGAGTCTGAGCAGCTACAGGAAGGATGGAGGGGTTCAGACAAGGTTTTCCAACTCCGTGCCTAAATGTCACTTTCACAGCGAAATAAGCCCAGTTTGGCCCTGTTCACTTTTGCTTAGCAGAGTCTGTATCTTCAAAACTAGACACTCTGCAGGCCTATAAGCTTGGCTGGGGGCAGAGAAGCAGAGTCTGAGCAGCTACAGGAAGGATGGAGGGGTTCAGACAAGGTTTTCCAACTCCGTGCCTAAATGTCACTTTCACAGCGAAATAAGCCCAGTTTGGCCCTGTTCACTTTTGCTTAGCAGAGTCTGTATCTTCAAAACTAGACACTCTGCAGGCCTATAAGCTTGGCTGGGGGCAGAGAAGCAGAGTCTGAGCAGCTACAGGAAGGATGGAGGGGTTCAGACAAGGTTTTCCAACTCCGTGCCTAAATGTCACTTTCACAGCGAAATAAGCCCAGTTTGGCCCTGTTCACTTTTGCTTAGCAGAGTCTGTATCTTCAAAACTAGACACTCTGCAGGCCTATAAGCTTGGCTGGGGGCAGAGAAGCAGAGTCTGAGCAGCTACAGGAAGGATGGAGGGGTTCAGACAAGGTTTTCCAACTCCGTGCCTAAATGTCACTTTCACAGCGAAATAATCCCAGTTTGGCCCTGTTCACTTTTGCTTAGCAGAGTCTGTATCTTCAAAACTAGACACTCTGCAGGCCTATAAGCTTGGCTGGGGGCAGAGAAGCAGAGTCTGAGCAGCTACAGGAAGGATGGAGGGGTTCAGACAAGGTTTTCCAACTCCGTGCCTAAATGTCACTTTCACAGCGAAATAAGCCCAGTTTGGCCCTGTTCACTTTTGCTTAGCAGAGTCTGTATCTTCAAAACTAGACACTCTGCAGGCCTATAAGCTTGGCTGGGGGCAGAGAAGCAGAGTCTGAGCAGCTACAGGAAGGATGGAGGGGTTCAGACAAGGTTTTCCAACTCCGTGCCTAAATGTCACTTTCACAGCGAAATAAGCCCAGTTTGGCCCTGTTCACTTTTGCTTAGCAGAGTCTGTATCTTCAAAACTAGACACTCTGCAGGCCTATAAGCTTGGCTGGGGGCAGAGAAGCAGAGTCTGAGCAGCTACAGGAAGGATGGAGGGGTTCAGACAAGGTTTTCCAACTCCGTGCCTAAATGTCACTTTCACAGCGAAATAAGCCCAGTTTGGCCCTGTTCACTTTTGCTTAGCAGAGTCTGTATCTTCAAAACTAGACACTCTGCAGGCCTATAAGCTTGGCTGGGGGCAGAGAAGCAGAGTCTGAGCAGCTACAGGAAGGATGGAGGGGTTCAGACAAGGTTTTCCAACTCCGTGCCTAAATGTCACTTTCACAGCGAAATAAGCCCAGTTTGGCCCTGTTCACTTTTGCTTAGCAGAGTCTGTATCTTCAAAACTAGACACTCTGCAGGCCTATAAGCTTGGCTGGGGGCAGAGAAGCAGAGTCTGAGCAGCTACAGGAAGGATGGAGGGGTTCAGACAAGGTTTTCCAACTCTGTGCCTAAATGTCACTTTCACAGCGAAATAAGCCCAGTTTGGCCCTGTTCACTTTTGCTTAGCAGAGTCTGTATCTTCAAAACTAGACACTCTGCAGGCCTATAAGCTTGGCTGGGGGCAGAGAAGCAGAGTCTGAGCAGCTACAGGAAGGATGGAGGGGTTCAGACAAGGTTTTCCAACTCCGTGCCTAAATGTCACTTTCACAGCGAAATAAGCCCAGTTTGGCCCTGTTCACTTTTGCTTAGCAGAGTCTGTATCTTCAAAACTAGACACTCTGCAGGCCTATAAGCTTGGCTGGGGGCAGAGAAGCAGAGTCTGAGCAGCTACAGGAAGGATGGAGGGGTTCAGACAAGGTTTTCCAACTCCGTGCCTAAATGTCACTTTCACAGCGAAATAAGCCCAGTTTGGCCCTGTTCACTTTTGCTTAGCAGAGTCTGTATCTTCAAAACTAGACACTCTGCAGGCCTATAAGCTTGGCTGGGGGCAGAGAAGCAGAGTCTGAGCAGCTACAGGAAGGATGGAGGGGTTCAGACAAGGTTTTCCAACTCCGTGCCTAAATGTCACTTTCACAGCGAAATAAGCCCAGTTTGGCCCTGTTCACTTTTGCTTAGCAGAGTCTGTATCTTCAAAACTAGACACTCTGCAGGCCTATAAGCTTGGCTGGGGGCAGAGAAGCAGAGTCTGAGCAGCTACAGGAAGGATGGAGGGGTTCAGACAAGGTTTTCCAACTCCGTGCCTAAATGTCACTTTCACAGCGAAATAAGCCCAGTTTGGCCCTGTTCACTTTTGCTTAGCAGAGTCTGTATCTTCAAAACTAGACACTCTGCAGGCCTATAAGCTTGGCTGGGGGCAGAGAAGCAGAGTCTGAGCAGCTACAGGAAGGATGGAGGGGTTCAGACAAGGTTTTCCAACTCCGTGCCTAAATGTCACTTTCACAGCGAAATAAGCCCAGTTTGGCCCTGTTCACTTTTGCTTAGCAGAGTCTGTATCTTCAAAACTAGACACTCTGCAGGCCTATAAGCTTGGCTGGGGGCAGAGAAGCAGAGTCTGAGCAGCTACAGGAAGGATGGAGGGGTTCAGACAAGGTTTTCCAACTCCGTGCCTAAATGTCACTTTCACAGCGAAATAAGCCCAGTTTGGCCCTGTTCACTTTTGCTTAGCAGAGTCTGTATCTTCAAAACTAGACACTCTGCAGGCCTATAAGCTTGGCTGGGGGCAGAGAAGCAGAGTCTGAGCAGCTACAGGAAGGATGGAGGGGTTCAGACAAGGTTTTCCAAGTCCGTGCCTAAATGTCACTTTCACAGCGAAATAAGCCCAGTTTGGCCCTGTTCACTTTTGCTTAGCAGAGTCTGTATCTTCAAAACTAGACACTCTGCAGGCCTATATCAGCCCAATATCAATATCAGCCCAATATCAATATCAGCCCAATATCAGCATCAGCCCAATATCAGCATCAGCCCAATATCAGCATCAGCCCAATATCAGCATCAGCCCAATATCAGCATCAGCCCAATATCAGCATCAGCCCAATATCAGCATCAGCCCAATATCAGCATCAGCCCAATATCAGCATCAGCCCAATATCAGCATCAGCCCAATATCAGCATCAGCCCAATATCAGCATCAGCCCAATATCAGCATCAGCCCAATATCAGCATCAGCCCAATATCAGCATCAGCCCAATATCAGCATCAGCCCAATATCAGCATCAGCCCAATATCAGCATCAGCCCAATATCAGCATCAGCCCAATATCAGCATCAGCCCAATATCAGCATCAGCCCAATATCAGCATCAGCCCAATATCAGCATCAGCCCAATATCAGCATCAGCCCAATATCAGCATCAGCCCAATATCAGCATCAGCCCAATATCAGCATCAGCCCAATATCAGCATCAGCCCAATATCAGCATCAGCCCAATATCAGCATCAGCCCAATATCAGCATCAGCCCAATATCAGCATCAGCCCAATATCAGCATCAGCCCAATATCAGCATCAGCCCAATATCAGCATCAGCCCAATATCAGCATCAGCCCAATATCAGCATCAGCCCAATATCAGCATCAGCCCAATATCAGCATCAGCCCAATATCAGCATCAGCCCAATATCAGCATCAGCCCAATATCAGCATCAGCCCAATATCAGCATCAGCCCAATATCAGCATCAGCCCAATATCAGCATCAGCCCAATATCAGCATCAGCCCAATATCAGCATCAGCCCAATATCAGCATCAGCCCAATATCAGCATCAGCCCAATATCAGCATCAGCCCAATATCAGCATCAGCCCAATATCAGCATCAGCCCAATATCAGCATCAGCCCAATATCAGCATCAGCCCAATATCAGCATCAGCCCAATATCAGCATCAGCCCAATATCAGCATCAGCCCAATATCAGCATCAGCCCAATATCAGCATCAGCCCAATATCAGCATCAGCCCAATATCAGCATCAGCCCAATATCAGCATCAGCCCAATATCAGCATCAGCCCAATATCAGCATCAGCCCAATATCAGCATCAGCCCAATATCAGCATCAGCCCAATATCAGCATCAGCCCAATATCAGCATCAGCCCAATATCAGCATCAGCCCAATATCAGCATCAGCCCAATATCAGCATCAGCCCAATATCAGCATCAGCCCAATATCAGCATCAGCCCAATATCAGCATCAGCCCAATATCAGCATCAGCCCAATATCAGCATCAGCCCAATATCAGCATCAGCCCAATATCAGCATCAGCCCGATATCAGCATCAGCCCGATATCAGCATCAGCCCGATATCAGCATCAGCCCGATATCAGCATCAGCCCGATATCAGCATCAGCCCGATATCAGCATCAGCCCGATATCAGCATCAGCCCGATATCAGCATCAGCCCGATATCAGCATCAGCCCGATATCAGCATCAGCCCGATATCAGCATCAGCCCGATATCAGCATCAGCCCGATATCAGCATCAGCCCGATATCAGCATCAGCCCAATATCAGCATCAGCCCAATATCAGCATCAGCCATCAGCCCAATATCAGCATCAGCCCAATATCAGCATCAGCCCAATATCAGCATCAGCCCAATATCAGCATCAGCCCAATATCAGCATCAGCCCAATATCAGCATCAGCCCAATATCAGCATCAGCCCAATATCAGCATCAGCCCAATATCAGCATCAGCCCAATATCAGCATCAGCCCAATATCAGCATCAGCCCAATATCAGCATCAGCCCAATATCAGCATCAGCCCAATATCAGCATCAGCCCAATATCAGCATCAGCCCAATATCAGCATCAGCCCAATATCAGCATCAGCCCAATATCAGCATCAGCCCAATATCAGCATCAGCCCAATATCAGCATCAGCCCAATATCAGCATCAGCCCAATATCAGCATCAGCCCAATATCAGCATCAGCCCAATATCAGCATCAGCCCAATATCAGCATCAGCCCAATATCAGCATCAGCCCAATATCAGCATCAGCCCAATATCAGCATCAGCCCAATATCAGCATCAGCCCAATATCAGCATCAGCCCAATATCAGCATCAGCCCAATATCAGCATCAGCCCAATATCAGCATCAGCTGATATTATATCATATTGGGCTGCTTCTCTGCCCCCAGCCAAGCTTATAGGCCTGCAGAGTGTCTAGGGCTGATGCTGATATTGGGCTGATGCTGATATTGGGCTGATGCTGATATTGGGCTGATGCTGATATTGGGCTGATGCTGATATTGGGCTGATGCTGATATTGGGCTGATGCTGATATTGGGCTGATGCTGATATTGGGCTGATGCTGATATTGGGCTGATGCTGATATTGGGCTGATGCTGATATTGGGCTGATGCTGATATTGGGCTGATGCTGATATTGGGCTGATGCTGATATTGGGCTGATGCTGATATTGGGCTGATGCTGATATTGGGCTGATGCTGATATTGGGCTGATGCTGATATTGGGCTGATGCTGATATTGGGCTGATGCTGATATTGGGCTGATGCTGATATTGGGCTGATGCTGATATTGGGCTGATGCTGATATTGGGCTGATGCTGATATTGGGCTGATGCTGATATTGGGCTGATGCTGATATTGGGCTGATGCTGATATTGGGCTGATGCTGATATTGGGCTGATGCTGATATTGGGCTGATGCTGATATTGGGCTGATGCTGATATTGGGCTGATGCTGATATTGGGCTGATGCTGATATTGGGCTGATGATGCTGATATTGGGCTGATGCTGATATTGGGCTGATGCTGATATTGGGCTGATGCTGATATTGGGCTGATGCTGATATTGGGCTGATGCTGATATTGGGCTGATGCTGATATTGGGCTGATGCTGATATTGGGCTGATGCTGATATTGGGCTGATGCTGATATTGGGCTGATGCTGATATTGGGCTGATGCTGATATTGGGCTGATGCTGATATTGGGCTGATGCTGATATTGGGCTGATGCTGATATTGGGCTGATGCTGATATTGGGCTGATGCTGATATTGGGCTGATGCTGATATTGGGCTGATGCTGATATTGGGCTGATGCTGATATTGGGCTGATGCTGATATTGGGCTGATGCTGATATTGGGCTGATGCTGATATTGGGCTGATGCTGATATTGGGCTGATGCTGATATTGGGCTGATGCTGATATTGGAAACCTTGTCTGAACCCCTCCATCCTTCCTGTAGCTGCTCAGACTCTGCTTCTCTGCCCCCAGCCAAGCTTATAGGCCTGCAGAGTGTCTAGTTTTGAAGATACAGACTCTGCTAAGCAAAAGTGAACAGGGCCAAACTGGGCTTATTTCGCTGTGAAAGTGACATTTAGGCACGGAGTTGGAAAACCTTGTCTGAACCCCTCCATCCTTCCTGTAGCTGCTCAGACTCTGCTTCTCTGCCCCCAGCCAAGCTTATAGGCCTGCAGAGTGTCTAGTTTTGAAGATACAGACTCTGCTAAGCAAAAGTGAACAGGGCCAAACTGGGCTTATTTCGCTGTGAAAGTGACATTTAGGCACGGAGTTGGAAAACCTTGTCTGAACCCCTCCATCCTTCCTGTAGCTGCTCAGACTCTGCTTCTCTGCCCCCAGCCAAGCTTATAGGCCTGCAGAGTGTCTAGTTTTGAAGATACAGACTCTGCTAAGCAAAAGTGAACAGGGCCAAACTGGGCTTATTTCGCTGTGAAAGTGACATTTAGGCACGGAGTTGGAAAACCTTGTCTGAACCCCTCCATCCTTCCTGTAGCTGCTCAGACTCTGCTTCTCTGCCCCCAGCCAAGCTTATAGGCCTGCAGAGTGTCTAGTTTTGAAGATACAGACTCTGCTAAGCAAAAGTGAACAGGGCCAAACTGGGCTTATTTCGCTGTGAAAGTGACATTTAGGCACGGAGTTGGAAAACCTTGTCTGAACCCCTCCATCCTTCCTGTAGCTGCTCAGACTCTGCTTCTCTGCCCCCAGCCAAGCTTATAGGCCTGCAGAGTGTCTAGTTTTGAAGATACAGACTCTGCTAAGCAAAAGTGAACAGGGCCAAACTGGGCTTATTTCGCTGTGAAAGTGACATTTAGGCACGGAGTTGGAAAACCTTGTCTGAACCCCTCCATCCTTCCTGTAGCTGCTCAGACTCTGCTTCTCTGCCCCCAGCCAAGCTTATAGGCCTGCAGAGTGTCTAGTTTTGAAGATACAGACTCTGCTAAGCAAAAGTGAACAGGGCCAAACTGGGCTTATTTCGCTGTGAAAGTGACATTTAGGCACGGAGTTGGAAAACCTTGTCTGAACCCCTCCATCCTTCCTGTAGCTGCTCAGACTCTGCTTCTCTGCCCCCAGCCAAGCTTATAGGCCTGCAGAGTGTCTAGTTTTGAAGATACAGACTCTGCTAAGCAAAAGTGAACAGGGCCAAACTGGGCTTATTTCGCTGTGAAAGTGACATTTAGGCACGGAGTTGGAAAACCTTGTCTTAACCCCTCCATCCTTCCTGTAGCTGCTCAGACTCTGCTTCTCTGCCCCCAGCCAAGCTTATAGGCCTGCAGAGTGTCTAGTTTTGAAGATACAGACTCTGCTAAGCAAAAGTGAACAGGGCCAAACTGGGCTTATTTCGCTGTGAAAGTGACATTTAGGCACGGAGTTGGAAAACCTTGTCTGAACCCCTCCATCCTTCCTGTAGCTGCTCAGACTCTGCTTCTCTGCCCCCAGCCAAGCTTATAGGCCTGCAGAGTGTCTAGTTTTGAAGATACAGACTCTGCTAAGCAAAAGTGAACAGGGCCAAACTGGGCTTATTTCGCTGTGAAAGTGACATTTAGGCACGGAGTTGGAAAACCTTGTCTGAACCCCTCCATCCTTCCTGTAGCTGCTCAGACTCTGCTTCTCTGCCCCCAGCCAAGCTTATAGGCCTGCAGAGTGTCTAGTTTTGAAGATACAGACTCTGCTAAGCAAAAGTGAACAGGGCCAAACTGGGCTTATTTCGCTGTGAAAGTGACATTTAGGCACGGAGTTGGAAAACCTTGTCTGAACCCCTCCATCCTTCCTGTAGCTGCTCAGACTCTGCTTCTCTGCCCCCAGCCAAGCTTATAGGCCTGCAGAGTGTCTAGTTTTGAAGATACAGACTCTGCTAAGCAAAAGTGAACAGGGCCAAACTGGGCTTATTTCGCTGTGAAAGTGACATTTAGGCACGGAGTTGGAAAACCTTGTCTGAACCCCTCCATCCTTCCTGTAGCTGCTCAGACTCTGCTTCTCTGCCCCCAGCCAAGCTTATAGGCCTGCAGAGTGTCTAGTTTTGAAGATACAGACTCTGCTAAGCAAAAGTGAACAGGGCCAAACTGGGCTTATTTCGCTGTGAAAGTGACATTTAGGCACGGAGTTGGAAAACCTTGTCTGAACCCCTCCATCCTTCCTGTAGCTGCTCAGACTCTGCTTCTCTGCCCCCAGCCAAGCTTATAGGCCTGCAGAGTGTCTAGTTTTGAAGATACAGACTCTGCTAAGCAAAAGTGAACAGGGCCAAACTGGGCTTATTTCGCTGTGAAAGTGACATTTAGGCACGGAGTTGGAAAACCTTGTCTGAACCCCTCCATCCTTCCTGTAGCTGCTCAGACTCTGCTTCTCTGCCCCCAGCCAAGCTTATAGGCCTGCAGAGTGTCTAGTTTTGAAGATACAGACTCTGCTAAGCAAAAGTGAACAGGGCCAAACTGGGCTTATTTCGCTGTGAAAGTGACATTTAGGCACGGAGTTGGAAAACCTTGTCTGAACCCCTCCATCCTTCCTGTAGCTGCTCAGACTCTGCTTCTCTGCCCCCAGCCAAGCTTATAGGCCTGCAGAGTGTCTAGTTTTGAAGATACAGACTCTGCTAAGCAAAAGTGAACAGGGCCAAACTGGGCTTATTTCGCTGTGAAAGTGACATTTAGGCACGGAGTTGGAAAACCTTGTCTGAACCCCTCCATCCTTCCTGTAGCTGCTCAGACTCTGCTTCTCTGCCCCCAGCCAAGCTTATAGGCCTGCAGAGTGTCTAGTTTTGAAGATACAGACTCTGCTAAGCAAAAGTGAACAGGGCCAAACTGGGCTTATTTCGCTGTGAAAGTGACATTTAGGCACGGAGTTGGAAAACCTTGTCTGAACCCCTCCATCCTTCCTGTAGCTGCTCAGACTCTGCTTCTCTGCCCCCAGCCAAGCTTATAGGCCTGCAGAGTGTCTAGTTTTGAAGATACAGACTCTGCTAAGCAAAAGTGAACAGGGCCAAACTGGGCTTATTTCGCTGTGAAAGTGACATTTAGGCACGGAGTTGGAAAACCTTGTCTGAACCCCTCCATCCTTCCTGTAGCTGCTCAGACTCTGCTTCTCTGCCCCCAGCCAAGCTTATAGGCCTGCAGAGTGTCTAGTTTTGAAGATACAGACTCTGCTAAGCAAAAGTGAACAGGGCCAAACTGGGCTTATTTCGCTGTGAAAGTGAAATTTAGGCACGGAGTTGGAAAACCTTGTCTGAACCCCTCCATCCTTCCTGTAGCTGCTCAGACTCTGCTTCTCTGCCCCCAGCCAAGCTTATAGGCCTGCAGAGTGTCTAGTTTTGAAGATACAGACTCTGCTAAGCAAAAGTGAACAGGGCCAAACTGGGCTTATTTCGCTGTGAAAGTGACATTTAGGCACGGAGTTGGAAAACCTTGTCTGAACCCCTCCATCCTTCCTGTAGCTGCTCAGACTCTGCTTCTCTGCCCCCAGCCAAGCTTATAGGCCTGCAGAGTGTCTAGTTTTGAAGATACAGACTCTGCTAAGCAAAAGTGAACAGGGCCAAACTGGGCTTATTTCGCTGTGAAAGTGACATTTAGGCACGGAGTTGGAAAACCTTGTCTGAACCCCTCCATCCTTCCTGTAGCTGCTCAGACTCTGCTTCTCTGCCCCCAGCCAAGCTTATAGGCCTGCAGAGTGTCTAGTTTTGAAGATACAGACTCTGCTAAGCAAAAGTGAACAGGGCCAAACTGGGCTTATTTCGCTGTGAAAGTGACATTTAGGCACGGAGTTGGAAAACCTTGTCTGAACCCCTCCATCCTTCCTGTAGCTGCTCAGACTCTGCTTCTCTGCCCCCAGCCAAGCTTATAGGCCTGCAGAGTGTCTAGTTTTGAAGATACAGACTCTGCTAAGCAAAAGTGAACAGGGCCAAACTGGGCTTATTTCGCTGTGAAAGTGACATTTAGGCACGGAGTTGGAAAACCTTGTCTGAACCCCTCCATCCTTCCTGTAGCTGCTCAGACTCTGCTTCTCTGCCCCCAGCCAAGCTTATAGGCCTGCAGAGTGTCTAGTTTTGAAGATACAGACTCTGCTAAGCAAAAGTGAACAGGGCCAAACTGGGCTTATTTCGCTGTGAAAGTGACATTTAGGCACGGAGTTGGAAAACCTTGTCTGAACCCCTCCATCCTTCCTGTAGCTGCTCAGACTCTGCTTCTCTGCCCCCAGCCAAGCTTATAGGCCTGCAGAGTGTCTAGTTTTGAAGATACAGACTCTGCTAAGCAAAAGTGAACAGGGCCAAACTGGGCTTATTTCGCTGTGAAAGTGACATTTAGGCACGGAGTTGGAAAACCTTGTCTGAACCCCTCCATCCTTCCTGTAGCTGCTCAGACTCTGCTTCTCTGCCCCCAGCCAAGCTTATAGGCCTGCAGAGTGTCTAGTTTTGAAGATACAGACTCTGCTAAGCAAAAGTGAACAGGGCCAAACTGGGCTTATTTCGCTGTGAAAGTGACATTTAGGCACGGAGTTGGAAAACCTTGTCTGAACCCCTCCATCCTTCCTGTAGCTGCTCAGACTCTGCTTCTCTGCCCCCAGCCAAGCTTATAGGCCTGCAGAGTGTCTAGTTTTGAAGATACAGACTCTGCTAAGCAAAAGTGAACAGGGCCAAACTGGGCTTATTTCGCTGTGAAAGTGACATTTAGGCACGGAGTTGGAAAACCTTGTCTGAACCCCTCCATCCTTCCTGTAGCTGCTCAGACTCTGCTTCTCTGCCCCCAGCCAAGCTTATAGGCCTGCAGAGTGTCTAGTTTTGAAGATACAGACTCTGCTAAGCAAAAGTGAACAGGGCCAAACTGGGCTTATTTCGCTGTGAAAGTGACATTTAGGCACGGAGTTGGAAAACCTTGTCTGAACCCCTCCATCCTTCCTGTAGCTGCTCAGACTCTGCTTCTCTGCCCCCAGCCAAGCTTATAGGCCTGCAGAGTGTCTAGTTTTGAAGATACAGACTCTGCTAAGCAAAAGTGAACAGGGCCAAACTGGGCTTATTTCGCTGTGAAAGTGACATTTAGGCACGGAGTTGGAAAACCTTGTCTGAACCCCTCCATCCTTCCTGTAGCTGCTCAGACTCTGCTTCTCTGCCCCCAGCCAAGCTTATAGGCCTGCAGAGTGTCTAGTTTTGAAGATACAGACTCTGCTAAGCAAAAGTGAACAGGGCCAAACTGGGCTTATTTCGCTGTGAAAGTGACATTTAGGCACGGAGTTGGAAAACCTTGTCTGAACCCCTCCATCCTTCCTGTAGCTGCTCAGACTCTGCTTCTCTGCCCCCAGCCAAGCTTATAGGCCTGCAGAGTGTCTAGTTTTGAAGATACAGACTCTGCTAAGCAAAAGTGAACAGGGCCAAACTGGGCTTATTTCGCTGTGAAAGTGACATTTAGGCACGGAGTTGGAAAACCTTGTCTGAACCCCTCCATCCTTCCTGTAGCTGCTCAGACTCTGCTTCTCTGCCCCCAGCCAAGCTTATAGGCCTGCAGAGTGTCTAGTTTTGAAGATACAGACTCTGCTAAGCAAAAGTGAACAGGGCCAAACTGGGCTTATTTCGCTGTGAAAGTGACATTTAGGCACGGAGTTGGAAAACCTTGTCTGAACCCCTCCATCCTTCCTGTAGCTGCTCAGACTCTGCTTCTCTGCCCCCAGCCAAGCTTATAGGCCTGCAGAGTGTCTAGTTTTGAAGATACAGACTCTGCTAAGCAAAAGTGAACAGGGCCAAACTGGGCTTATTTCGCTGTGAAAGTGACATCGAAATTTCACAGCGAAATAAGCCCAGTTTGGCCCTGTTCACTTTTGCTTAGCAGAGTCTGTATCTTCAAAACTAGACACTCTGCAGGCCTATAAGCTTGGCTGGGGGCAGAGAAGCAGAGTCTGAGCAGCTACAGGAAGGATGGAGGGGTTCAGACAAGGTTTTCCAACTCCGTGCCTAAATGTCACTTTCACAGCGAAATAAGCCCAGTTTGGCCCTGTTCACTTTTGCTTAGCAGAGTCTGTATCTTCAAAACTAGACACTCTGCAGGCCTATAAGCTTGGCTGGGGGCAGAGAAGCAGAGTCTGAGCAGCTACAGGAAGGATGGAGGGGTTCAGACAAGGTTTTCCAACTCCGTGCCTAAATGTCACTTTCACAGCGAAATAAGCCCAGTTTGGCCCTGTTCACTTTTGCTTAGCAGAGTCTGTATCTTCAAAACTAGACACTCTGCAGGCCTATAAGCTTGGCTGGGGGCAGAGAAGCAGAGTCTGAGCAGCTACAGGAAGGATGGAGGGGTTCAGACAAGGTTTTCCAACTCCGTGCCTAAATGTCACTTTCACAGCGAAATAAGCCCAGTTTGGCCCTGTTCACTTTTGCTTAGCAGAGTCTGTATCTTCAAAACTAGACACTCTGCAGGCCTATAAGCTTGGCTGGGGGCAGAGAAGCAGAGTCTGAGCAGCTACAGGAAGGATGGAGGGGTTCAGACAAGGTTTTCCAACTCCGTGCCTAAATGTCACTTTCACAGCGAAATAAGCCCAGTTTGGCCCTGTTCACTTTTGCTTAGCAGAGTCTGTATCTTCAAAACTAGACACTCTGCAGGCCTATAAGCTTGGCTGGGGGCAGAGAAGCAGAGTCTGAGCAGCTACAGGAAGGATGGAGGGGTTCAGACAAGGTTTTCCAACTCCGTGCCTAAATGTCACTTTCACAGCGAAATAAGCCCAGTTTGGCCCTGTTCACTTTTGCTTAGCAGAGTCTGTATCTTCAAAACTAGACACTCTGCAGGCCTATAAGCTTGGCTGGGGGCAGAGAAGCAGAGTCTGAGCAGCTACAGGAAGGATGGAGGGGTTCAGACAAGGTTTTCCAACTCCGTGCCTAAATGTCACTTTCACAGCGAAATAAGCCCAGTTTGGCCCTGTTCACTTTTGCTTAGCAGAGTCTGTATCTTCAAAACTAGACACTCTGCAGGCCTATAAGCTTGGCTGGGGGCAGAGAAGCAGAGTCTGAGCAGCTACAGGAAGGATGGAGGGGTTCAGACAAGGTTTTCCAACTCCGTGCCTAAATGTCACTTTCACAGCGAAATAAGCCCAGTTTGGCCCTGTTCACTTTTGCTTAGCAGAGTCTGTATCTTCAAAACTAGACACTCTGCAGGCCTATAAGCTTGGCTGGGGGCAGAGAAGCAGAGTCTGAGCAGCTACAGGAAGGATGGAGGGGTTCAGACAAGGTTTTCCAACTCCGTGCCTAAATGTCACTTTCACAGCGAAATAAGCCCAGTTTGGCCCTGTTCACTTTTGCTTAGCAGAGTCTGTATCTTCAAAACTAGACACTCTGCAGGCCTATAAGCTTGGCTGGGGGCAGAGAAGCAGAGTCTGAGCAGCTACAGGAAGGATGGAGGGGTTCAGACAAGGTTTTCCAACTCCGTGCCTAAATGTCACTTTCACAGCGAAATAAGCCCAGTTTGGCCCTGTTCACTTTTGCTTAGCAGAGTCTGTATCTTCAAAACTAGACACTCTGCAGGCCTATAAGCTTGGCTGGGGGCAGAGAAGCAGAGTCTGAGCAGCTACAGGAAGGATGGAGGGGTTCAGACAAGGTTTTCCAACTCCGTGCCTAAATGTCACTTTCACAGCGAAATAAGCCCAGTTTGGCCCTGTTCACTTTTGCTTAGCAGAGTCTGTATCTTCAAAACTAGACACTCTGCAGGCCTATAAGCTTGGCTGGGGGCAGAGAAGCAGAGTCTGAGCAGCTACAGGAAGGATGGAGGGGTTCAGACAAGGTTTTCCAACTCCGTGCCTAAATGTCACTTTCACAGCGAAATAAGCCCAGTTTGGCCCTGTTCACTTTTGCTTAGCAGAGTCTGTATCTTCAAAACTAGACACTCTGCAGGCCTATAAGCTTGGCTGGGGGCAGAGAAGCAGAGTCTGAGCAGCTACAGGAAGGATGGAGGGGTTCAGACAAGGTTTTCCAACTCCGTGCCTAAATGTCACTTTCACAGCGAAATAAGCCCAGTTTGGCCCTGTTCACTTTTGCTTAGCAGAGTCTGTATCTTCAAAACTAGACACTCTGCAGGCCTATAAGCTTGGCTGGGGGCAGAGAAGCAGAGTCTGAGCAGCTACAGGAAGGATGGAGGGGTTCAGACAAGGTTTTCCAACTCCGTGCCTAAATGTCACTTTCACAGCGAAATAAGCCCAGTTTGGCCCTGTTCACTTTTGCTTAGCAGAGTCTGTATCTTCAAAACTAGACACTCTGCAGGCCTATAAGCTTGGCTGGGGGCAGAGAAGCAGAGTCTGAGCAGCTACAGGAAGGATGGAGGGGTTCAGACAAGGTTTTCCAACTCCGTGCCTAAATGTCACTTTCACAGCGAAATAAGCCCAGTTTGGCCCTGTTCACTTTTGCTTAGCAGAGTCTGTATCTTCAAAACTAGACACTCTGCAGGCCTATAAGCTTGGCTGGGGGCAGAGAAGCAGAGTCTGAGCAGCTACAGGAAGGATGGAGGGGTTCAGACAAGGTTTTCCAACTCCGTGCCTAAATGTCACTTTCACAGCGAAATAAGCCCAGTTTGGCCCTGTTCACTTTTGCTTAGCAGAGTCTGTATCTTCAAAACTAGACACTCTGCAGGCCTATAAGCTTGGCTGGGGGCAGAGAAGCAGAGTCTGAGCAGCTACAGGAAGGATGGAGGGGTTCAGACAAGGTTTTCCAACTCCGTGCCTAAATGTCACTTTCACAGCGAAATAAGCCCAGTTTGGCCCTGTTCACTTTTGCTTAGCAGAGTCTGTATCTTCAAAACTAGACACTCTGCAGGCCTATAAGCTTGGCTGGGGGCAGAGAAGCAGAGTCTGAGCAGCTACAGGAAGGATGGAGGGGTTCAGACAAGGTTTTCCAACTCCGTGCCTAAATGTCACTTTCACAGCGAAATAAGCCCAGTTTGGCCCTGTTCACTTTTGCTTAGCAGAGTCTGTATCTTCAAAACTAGACACTCTGCAGGCCTATATCAGCCCAATATCAATATCAGCCCAATATCAATATCAGCCCAATATCAGCATCAGCCCAATATCAGCATCAGCCCAATATCAGCATCAGCCCAATATCAGCATCAGCCCAATATCAGCATCAGCCCAATATCAGCATCAGCCCAATATCAGCATCAGCCCAATATCAGCATCAGCCCAATATCAGCATCAGCCCAATATCAGCATCAGCCCAATATCAGCATCAGCCCAATATCAGCATCAGCCCAATATCAGCATCAGCCCAATATCAGCATCAGCCCAATATCAGCATCAGCCCAATATCAGCATCAGCCCAATATCAGCATCAGCCCAATATCAGCATCAGCCCAATATCAGCATCAGCCCAATATCAGCATCAGCCCAATATCAGCATCAGCCCAATATCAGCATCAGCCCAATATCAGCATCAGCCCAATATCAGCATCAGCCCAATATCAGCATCAGCCCAATATCAGCATCAGCCCAATATCAGCATCAGCCCAATATCAGCATCAGCCCAATATCAGCATCAGCCCAATATCAGCATCAGCCCAATATCAGCATCAGCCCAATATCAGCATCAGCCCAATATCAGCATCAGCCCAATATCAGCATCAGCCCAATATCAGCATCAGCCCAATATCAGCATCAGCCCAATATCAGCATCAGCCCAATATCAGCATCAGCCCAATATCAGCATCAGCCCAATATCAGCATCAGCCCAATATCAGCATCAGCCCAATATCAGCATCAGCCCAATATCAGCATCAGCCCAATATCAGCATCAGCCCAATATCAGCATCAGCCCAATATCAGCATCAGCCCAATATCAGCATCAGCCCAATAGCAGCATCAGCCCAATATCAGCATCAGCCCAATATCAGCATCAGCCCAATATCAGCATCAGCCCAATATCAGCATCAGCCCAATATCAGCATCAGCCCAATATCAGCATCAGCCCAATATCAGCATCAGCCCAATATCAGCATCAGCCCAATATCAGCATCAGCCCAATATCAGCATCAGCCCAATATCAGCATCAGCCCAATATCAGCATCAGCCCAATATCAGCATCAGCCCAATATCAGCATCAGCCCAATATCAGCATCAGCCCAATATCAGCATCAGCCCAATATCAGCATCAGCCCAATATCAGCATCAGCCCAATATCAGCATCAGCCCAATATCAGCATCAGCCCAATATCAGCATCAGCCCAATATCAGCATCAGCCCAATATCAGCATCAGCCCAATATCAGCATCAGCCCAATATCAGCATCAGCCCAATATCAGCATCAGCCCAATATCAGCATCAGCCCAATATCAGCATCAGCCCAATATCAGCATCAGCCCAATATCAGCATCAGCCCAATATCAGCATCAGCCCAATATCAGCATCAGCCCAATATCAGCATCAGCCCAATATCAGCATCAGCTGATATTATATCATATTGGGCTGCTTCTCTGCCCCCAGCCAAGCTTATAGGCCTGCAGAGTGTCTAGGGCTGATGCTGATATTGGGCTGATGCTGATATTGGGCTGATGCTGATATTGGGCTGATGCTGATATTGGGCTGATGCTGATATTGGGCTGATGCTGATATTGGGCTGATGCTGATATTGGGCTGATGCTGATATTGGGCTGATGCTGATATTGGGCTGATGCTGATATTGGGCTGATGCTGATATTGGGCTGATGCTGATATTGGGCTGATGCTGATATTGGGCTGATGCTGATATTGGGCTGATGCTGATATTGGGCTGATGCTGATATTGGGCTGATGCTGATATTGGGCTGATGCTGATATTGGGCTGATGCTGATATTGGGCTGATGCTGATATTGGGCTGATGCTGATATTGGGCTGATGCTGATATTGGGCTGATGCTGATATTGGGCTGATGCTGATATTGGGCTGATGCTGATATTGGGCTGATGCTGATATTGGGCTGATGCTGATATTGGGCTGATGCTGATATTGGGCTGATGCTGATATTGGGCTGATGCTGATATTGGGCTGATGCTGATATTGGGCTGATGCTGATATTGGGCTGATGCTGATATTGGGCTGATGCTGATATTGGGCTGATGCTGATATTGGGCTGATGCTGATATTGGGCTGATGCTGATATTGGGCTGATGCTGATATTGGGCTGATGCTGATATTGGGCTGATGCTGATATTGGGCTGATGCTGATATTGGGCTGATGCTGATATTGGGCTGATGCTGATATTGGGCTGATGCTGATATTGGGCTGATGCTGATATTGGGCTGATGCTGATATTGGGCTGATGCTGATATTGGGCTGATGCTGATATTGGGCTGATGCTGATATTGGGCTGATGCTGATATTGGGCTGATGCTGATATTGGGCTGATGCTGATATTGGGCTGATGCTGATATTGGGCTGATGCTGATATTGGGCTGATGCTGATATTGGGCTGATGCTGATATTGGGCTGATGCTGATATTGGGCTGATGCTGATATTGGGCTGATGCTGATATTGGGCTGATGCTGATATTGGGCTGATGCTGATATTGGGCTGATGCTGATATTGGGCTGATGCTGATATTGGGCTGATGCTGATATTGGGCTGATGCTGATATTGGGCTGATGCTGATATTGGGCTGATGCTGATATTGGGCTGATGCTGATATTGGGCTGATGCTGATATTGGGCTGATGCTGATATTGGGCTGATGCTGATATTGGGCTGATGCTGATATTGGGCTGATGCTGATATTGGGCTGATGCTGATATTGGGCTGATGCTGATATTGGGCTGATGCTGATATTGGGCTGATGCTGATATTGGGCTGATGCTGATATTGGGCTGATGCTGATATTGGGCTGATGCTGATATTGGGCTGATGCTGATATTGGGCTGATGCTGATATTGGGCTGATGCTGATATTGGGCTGATGCTGATATTGGGCTGATGCTGATATTGGGCTGATGCTGATATTGGGCTGATGCTGATATTGGGCTGATGCTGATATTGGGCTGATGCTGATATTGGGCTGATGCTGATATTGGGCTGATGCTGATATTGGGCTGATATTGATATTGGGCTGATATTGATATTGGGCTGATATAGGCCTGCAGAGTGTCTAGTTTTGAAGATACAGACTCTGCTAAGCAAAAGTGAACAGGGCCAAACTGGGCTTATTTCGCTGTGAAAGTGAGATTTAGGCACGGACTTGGAAAACCTTGTCTGAACCCCTCCATCCTTCCTGTAGCTGCTCAGACTCTGCTTCTCTGCCCCCAGCCAAGCTTATAGGCCTGCAGAGTGTCTAGTTTTGAAGATACAGACTCTGCTAAGCAAAAGTGAACAGGGCCAAACTGGGCTTATTTCGCTGTGAAAGTGACATTTAGGCACGGAGTTGGAAAACCTTGTCTGAACCCCTCCATCCTTCCTGTAGCTGCTCAGACTCTGCTTCTCTGCCCCCAGCCAAGCTTATAGGCCTGCAGAGTGTCTAGTTTTGAAGATACAGACTCTGCTAAGCAAAAGTGAACAGGGCCAAACTGGGCTTATTTCGCTGTGAAAGTGACATTTAGGCACGGAGTTGGAAAACCTTGTCTGAACCCCTCCATCCTTCCTGTAGCTGCTCAGACTCTGCTTCTCTGCCCCCAGCCAAGCTTATAGGCCTGCAGAGTGTCTAGTTTTGAAGATACAGACTCTGCTAAGCAAAAGTGAACAGGGCCAAACTGGGCTTATTTCGCTGTGAAAGTGACATTTAGGCACGGAGTTGGAAAACCTTGTCTGAACCCCTCCATCCTTCCTGTAGCTGCTCAGACTCTGCTTCTCTGCCCCCAGCCAAGCTTATAGGCCTGCAGAGTGTCTAGTTTTGAAGATACAGACTCTGCTAAGCAAAAGTGAACAGGGCCAAACTGGGCTTATTTCGCTGTGAAAGTGACATTTAGGCACGGAGTTGGAAAACCTTGTCTGAACCCCTCCATCCTTCCTGTAGCTGCTCAGACTCTGCTTCTCTGCCCCCAGCCAAGCTTATAGGCCTGCAGAGTGTCTAGTTTTGAAGATACAGACTCTGCTAAGCAAAAGTGAACAGGGCCAAACTGGGCTTATTTCGCTGTGAAAGTGACATTTAGGCACGGAGTTGGAAAACCTTGTCTGAACCCCTCCATCCTTCCTGTAGCTGCTCAGACTCTGCTTCTCTGCCCCCAGCCAAGCTTATAGGCCTGCAGAGTGTCTAGTTTTGAAGATACAGACTCTGCTAAGCAAAAGTGAACAGGGCCAAACTGGGCTTATTTCGCTGTGAAAGTGACATTTAGGCACGGAGTTGGAAAACCTTGTCTGAACCCCTCCATCCTTCCTGTAGCTGCTCAGACTCTGCTTCTCTGCCCCCAGCCAAGCTTATAGGCCTGCAGAGTGTCTAGTTTTGAAGATACAGACTCTGCTAAGCAAAAGTGAACAGGGCCAAACTGGGCTTATTTCGCTGTGAAAGTGACATTTAGGCACGGAGTTGGAAAACCTTGTCTGAACCCCTCCATCCTTCCTGTAGCTGCTCAGACTCTGCTTCTCTGCCCCCAGCCAAGCTTATAGGCCTGCAGAGTGTCTAGTTTTGAAGATACAGACTCTGCTAAGCAAAAGTGAACAGGGCCAAACTGGGCTTATTTCGCTGTGAAAGTGACATTTAGGCACGGAGTTGGAAAACCTTGTCTGAACCCCTCCATCCTTCCTGTAGCTGCTCAGACTCTGCTTCTCTGCCCCCAGCCAAGCTTATAGGCCTGCAGAGTGTCTAGTTTTGAAGATACAGACTCTGCTAAGCAAAAGTGAACAGGGCCAAACTGGGCTTATTTCGCTGTGAAAGTGACATCGAAATTTCACAGCGAAATAAGCCCAGTTTGGCCCTGTTCACTTTTGCTTAGCAGAGTCTGTATCTTCAAAACTAGACACTCTGCAGGCCTATAAGCTTGGCTGGGGGCAGAGAAGCAGAGTCTGAGCAGCTACAGGAAGGATGGAGGGGTTCAGACAAGGTTTTCCAACTCCGTGCCTAAATGTCACTTTCACAGCGAAATAAGCCCAGTTTGGCCCTGTTCACTTTTGCTTAGCAGAGTCTGTATCTTCAAAACTAGACACTCTGCAGGCCTATAAGCTTGGCTGGGGGCAGAGAAGCAGAGTCTGAGCAGCTACAGGAAGGATGGAGGGGTTCAGACAAGGTTTTCCAACTCCGTGCCTAAATGTCACTTTCACAGCGAAATAAGCCCAGTTTGGCCCTGTTCACTTTTGCTTAGCAGAGTCTGTATCTTCAAAACTAGACACTCTGCAGGCCTATAAGCTTGGCTGGGGGCAGAGAAGCAGAGTCTGAGCAGCTACAGGAAGGATGGAGGGGTTCAGACAAGGTTTTCCAACTCCGTGCCTAAATGTCACTTTCACAGCGAAATAAGCCCAGTTTGGCCCTGTTCACTTTTGCTTAGCAGAGTCTGTATCTTCAAAACTAGACACTCTGCAGGCCTATAAGCTTGGCTGGGGGCAGAGAAGCAGAGTCTGAGCAGCTACAGGAAGGATGGAGGGGTTCAGACAAGGTTTTCCAACTCCGTGCCTAAATGTCACTTTCACAGCGAAATAAGCCCAGTTTGGCCCTGTTCACTTTTGCTTAGCAGAGTCTGTATCTTCAAAACTAGACACTCTGCAGGCCTATAAGCTTGGCTGGGGGCAGAGAAGCAGAGTCTGAGCAGCTACAGGAAGGATGGAGGGGTTCAGACAAGGTTTTCCAACTCCGTGCCTAAATGTCACTTTCACAGCGAAATAAGCCCAGTTTGGCCCTGTTCACTTTTGCTTAGCAGAGTCTGTATCTTCAAAACTAGACACTCTGCAGGCCTATAAGCTTGGCTGGGGGCAGAGAAGCAGAGTCTGAGCAGCTACAGGAAGGATGGAGGGGTTCAGACAAGGTTTTCCAACTCCGTGCCTAAATGTCACTTTCACAGCGAAATAAGCCCAGTTTGGCCCTGTTCACTTTTGCTTAGCAGAGTCTGTATCTTCAAAACTAGACACTCTGCAGGCCTATAAGCTTGGCTGGGGGCAGAGAAGCAGAGTCTGAGCAGCTACAGGAAGGATGGAGGGGTTCAGACAAGGTTTTCCAACTCCGTGCCTAAATGTCACTTTCACAGCGAAATAAGCCCAGTTTGGCCCTGTTCACTTTTGCTTAGCAGAGTCTGTATCTTCAAAACTAGACACTCTGCAGGCCTATAAGCTTGGCTGGGGGCAGAGAAGCAGAGTCTGAGCAGCTACAGGAAGGATGGAGGGGTTCAGACAAGGTTTTCCAACTCCGTGCCTAAATGTCACTTTCACAGCGAAATAAGCCCAGTTTGGCCCTGTTCACTTTTGCTTAGCAGAGTCTGTATCTTCAAAACTAGACACTCTGCAGGCCTATAAGCTTGGCTGGGGGCAGAGAAGCAGAGTCTGAGCAGCTACAGGAAGGATGGAGGGGTTCAGACAAGGTTTTCCAACTCCGTGCCTAAATGTCACTTTCACAGCGAAATAAGCCCAGTTTGGCCCTGTTCACTTTTGCTTAGCAGAGTCTGTATCTTCAAAACTAGACACTCTGCAGGCCTATAAGCTTGGCTGGGGGCAGAGAAGCAGAGTCTGAGCAGCTACAGGAAGGATGGAGGGGTTCAGACAAGGTTTTCCAACTCCGTGCCTAAATGTCACTTTCACAGCGAAATAAGCCCAGTTTGGCCCTGTTCACTTTTGCTTAGCAGAGTCTGTATCTTCAAAACTAGACACTCTGCAGGCCTATAAGCTTGGCTGGGGGCAGAGAAGCAGAGTCTGAGCAGCTACAGGAAGGATGGAGGGGTTCAGACAAGGTTTTCCAACTCCGTGCCTAAATGTCACTTTCACAGCGAAATAAGCCCAGTTTGGCCCTGTTCACTTTTGCTTAGCAGAGTCTGTATCTTCAAAACTAGACACTCTGCAGGCCTATAAGCTTGGCTGGGGGCAGAGAAGCAGAGTCTGAGCAGCTACAGGAAGGATGGAGGGGTTCAGACAAGGTTTTCCAACTCCGTGCCTAAATGTCACTTTCACAGCGAAATAAGCCCAGTTTGGCCCCTGTTCACTTTTGCTTAGCAGAGTCTGTATCTTCAAAACTAGACACTCTGCAGGCCTATAAGCTTGGCTGGGGGCAGAGAAGCAGAGTCTGAGCAGCTACAGGAAGGATGGAGGGGTTCAGACAAGGTTTTCCAACTCCGTGCCTAAATGTCACTTTCACAGCGAAATAAGCCCAGTTTGGCCCTGTTCACTTTTGCTTAGCAGAGTCTGTATCTTCAAAACTAGACACTCTGCAGGCCTATAAGCTTGGCTGGGGGCAGAGAAGCAGAGTCTGAGCAGCTACAGGAAGGATGGAGGGGTTCAGACAAGGTTTTCCAACTCCGTGCCTAAATGTCACTTTCACAGCGAAATAAGCCCAGTTTGGCCCTGTTCACTTTTGCTTAGCAGAGTCTGTATCTTCAAAACTAGACACTCTGCAGGCCTATAAGCTTGGCTGGGGGCAGAGAAGCAGAGTCTGAGCAGTACAGGAAGGATGGAGGGGTTCAGACAAGGTTTTCCAACTCCGTGCCTAAATGTCACTTTCACAGCGAAATAAGCCAGTTTGGCCCTGTTCACTTTTGCTTAGCAGAGTCTGTATCTTCAAAACTAGACACTCTGCAGGCCTATAAGCTTGGCTGGGGGCAGAGAAGCAGAGTCTGAGCAGCTACAGGAAGGATGAGGGGTTCAGACAAGGTTTTCCAACTCCGTGCCTAAATGTCACTTTCACAGCGAAATAAGCCCAGTTTGGCCCTGTTCACTTTTGCTTAGCAGAGTCTGTATCTTCAAACTAGACACTCTGCAGGCCTATAAGCTTGGCTGGGGGCAGAGAAGCAGAGTCTGAGCAGCTACAGGAAGGATGGAGGGGTTCAGACAAGGTTTTCAAGTCCGTGCCTAAATGTCACTTTCACAGCGAAATAAGCCCAGTTTGGCCCTGTTCACTTTTGCTTAGCAGAGTCTGTATCTTCAAAACTAGACACTCTGCAGGCCTATATCAGCCCAATATCAATATCAGCCCAATATCAATATCAGCCCAATATCAGCATCAGCCCAATATCAGCATCAGCCCAATATCAGCATCAGCCCAATATCAGCATCAGCCCAATATCAGCATCAGCCCAATATCAGCATCAGCCCAATATCAGCATCAGCCAATATCAGCATCAGCCCAATATCAGCATCAGCCCAATATCAGCATCAGCCCAATATCAGCATCAGCCCAATATCAGCATCAGCCCAATATCAGCATCAGCCCAATATCAGCATCAGCCCAATATCAGCATCAGCCCAATATCAGCATCAGCCCAATATCAGCATCAGCCCAATATCAGCATCAGCCCAATATCAGCATCAGCCCAATATCAGCATCAGCCCAATATCAGCATCAGCCCAATATCAGCATCAGCCCAATATCAGCATCAGCCCAATATCAGCATCAGCCCAATATCAGCATCAGCCCAATATCAGCATCAGCCCAATATCAGCATCAGCCCAATATCAGCATCAGCCCAATATCAGCATCAGCCCAATATCAGCATCAGCCCAATATCAGCATCAGCCCAATATCAGCATCAGCCCAATATCAGCATCAGCCCAATATCAGCATCAGCCCAATATCAGCATCAGCCCAATATCAGCATCAGCCCAATATCAGCATCAGCCCAATATCAGCATCAGCCCAATATCAGCATCAGCCCAATATCAGCATCAGCCCAATATCAGCATCAGCCCAATATCAGCATCAGCCCAATATCAGCATCAGCCCAATATCAGCATCAGCCCAATATCAGCATCAGCCCAATATCAGCATCAGCCCAATATCAGCATCAGCCCAATATCAGCATCAGCCCAATATCAGCATCAGCCCAATATCAGCATCAGCCCAATATCAGCATCAGCCCAATATCAGCATCAGCCCAATATCAGCATCAGCCAATATCAGCATCAGCCCAATATCAGCATCAGCCCAATATCAGCATCAGCCCAATATCAGCATCAGCCCAATATCAGCATCAGCCCAATATCAGCATCAGCCCAATATCAGCATCAGCCCAATATCAGCATCAGCCCAATATCAGCATCAGCCCAATATCAGCATCAGCCCAATATCAGCATCAGCCCAATATCAGCATCAGCCCAATATCAGCATCAGCCCAATATCAGCATCAGCCCAATATCAGCATCAGCCCAATATCAGCATCAGCCAATATCAGCATCAGCCCAATATCAGCATCAGCCCAATATCAGCATCAGCCCAATATCAGCATCAGCCCAATATCAGCATCAGCCCAATATCAGCATCAGCCCAATATCAGCATCAGCCCAATATCAGCATCAGCCCAATATCAGCATCAGCCCAATATCAGCATCAGCCCAATATCAGCATCAGCCCAATATCAGCATCAGCCCAATATCAGCATCAGCCCAATATCAGCATCAGCCCAATATCAGCATCAGCCCAATATCAGCATCAGCCCAATATCAGCATCAGCCCAATATCAGCATCAGCCAATATCAGCATCAGCCCAATATCAGCATCAGCCCAATATCAGCATCAGCCCAATATCAGCATCAGCACAATATCAGCATCAGCCCAATATCAGCATCAGCCACAATATCAGCATCAGCCCCAATATCAGCATCAGCCCAATATCAGCATCAGCCCAATATCAGCATCAGCTGATATTATATCATATTGGGCTGCTTCTCTGCCCCCAGCCAAGCTTATAGGCCTGCAGAGTGTCTAGGGCTGATGCTGATATTGGGCTGATGCTGATATTGGGCTGATGCTGATATTGGGCTGATGCTGATATTGGGCTGATGCTGATATTGGGCTGATGCTGATATTGGGCTGATGCTGATATTGGGCTGATGCTGATATTGGGCTGATGCTGATATTGGGCTGATGCTGATATTGGGCTGATGCTGATATTGGGCTGATGCTGATATTGGGCTGATGCTGATATTGGGCTGATGCTGATATTGGGCTGATGCTGATATTGGGCTGATGCTGATATTGGGCTGATGCTGATATTGGGCTGATGCTGATATTGGGCTGATGCTGATATTGGGCTGATGCTGATATTGGGCTGATGCTGATATTGGGCTGATGCTGATATTGGGCTGATGCTGATATTGGGCTGATGCTGATATTGGGCTGATGCTGATATTGGGCTGATGCTGATATTGGGCTGATGCTGATATTGGGCTGATGCTGATATTGGGCTGATGCTGATATTGGGCTGATGCTGATATTGGGCTGATGCTGATATTGGGCTGATGCTGATATTGGGCTGATGCTGATATTGGGCTGATGCTGATATTGGGCTGATGCTGATATTGGGCTGATGCTGATATTGGGCTGATGCTGATATTGGGCTGATGATGCTGATATTGGGCTGATGCTGATATTGGGCTGATGCTGATATTGGGCTGATGCTGATATTGGGCTGATGCTGATATTGGGCTGATGCTGATATTGGGCTGATGCTGATATTGGGCTGATGCTGATATTGGGCTGATGCTGATATTGGGCTGATGCTGATATTGGGCTGATGCTGATATTGGGCTGATGCTGATATTGGCTGATGCTGATATTGGGCTGATGCTGATATTGGGCTGATGCTGATATTGGGCTGATGCTGATATTGGGCTGATGCTGATATTGGCTGATGCTGATATTGGGCTGATGCTGATATTGGGCTGATGCTGATATTGGGCTGATGCTGATATTGGGCTGATGCTGATATTGGGCTGATGCTGATATTGGGCTGATGCTGATATTGGGCTGATGCTGATATTGGGCTGATGCTGATATTGGGCTGATGCTGATATTGGGCTGATGCTGATATTGGGCTGATGCTGATATTGGAAACCTTGTCTGAACCCCTCCATCCTTCCTGTAGCTGCTCAGACTCTGCTTCTCTGCCCCCAGCCAAGCTTATAGGCCTGCAGAGTGTCTAGTTTTGAAGATACAGACTCTGCTAAGCAAAAGTGAACAGGGCCAAACTGGGCTTATTTCGCTGTGAAAGTGACATTTAGGCACGGAGTTGGAAAACCTTGTCTGAACCCCTCCATCCTTCCTGTAGCTGCTCAGACTCTGCTTCTCTGCCCCCAGCCAAGCTTATAGGCCTGCAGAGTGTCTAGTTTTGAAGATACAGACTCTGCTAAGCAAAAGTGAACAGGGCCAAACTGGGCTTATTTCGCTGTGAAAGTGACATTTAGGCACGGAGTTGGAAAACCTTGTCTGAACCCCTCCATCCTTCCTGTAGCTGCTCAGACTCTGCTTCTCTGCCCCCAGCCAAGCTTATAGGCCTGCAGAGTGTCTAGTTTTGAAGATACAGACTCTGCTAAGCAAAAGTGAACAGGGCCAAACTGGGCTTATTTCGCTGTGAAAGTGACATTTAGGCACGGAGTTGGAAAACCTTGTCTGAACCCCTCCATCCTTCCTGTAGCTGCTCAGACTCTGCTTCTCTGCCCCCAGCCAAGCTTATAGGCCTGCAGAGTGTCTAGTTTTGAAGATACAGACTCTGCTAAGCAAAAGTGAACAGGGCCAAACTGGGCTTATTTCGCTGTGAAAGTGACATTTAGGCACGGAGTTGGAAAACCTTGTCTGAACCCCTCCATCCTTCCTGTAGCTGCTCAGACTCTGCTTCTCTGCCCCCAGCCAAGCTTATAGGCCTGCAGAGTGTCTAGTTTTGAAGATACAGACTCTGCTAAGCAAAAGTGAACAGGGCCAAACTGGGCTTATTTCGCTGTGAAAGTGACATTTAGGCACGGAGTTGGAAAACCTTGTCTGAACCCCTCCATCCTTCCTGTAGCTGCTCAGACCTGCTTCTCTGCCCCCAGCCAAGCTTATAGGCCTGCAGAGTGTCTAGTTTTGAAGATACAGACTCCGCTAAGCAAAAGTGAACAGGGCCAAACTGGGCTTATTTCGCTGTGAAAGTGACATTTAGGCACGGAGTTGGAAAACCTTGTCTGAACCCCTCCATCCTTCCTGTAGCTGCTCAGACTCTGCTTCTCTGCCCCCAGCCAAGCTTATAGGCCTGCAGAGTGTCTAGTTTTGAAGATACAGACTCTGCTAAGCAAAAGTGAACAGGGCCAAACTGGGCTTATTTCGCTGTGAAAGTGACATTTAGGCACGGAGTTGGAAAACCTTGTCTGAACCCCTCCATCCTTCCTGTAGCTGCTCAGACTCTGCTTCTCTGCCCCCAGCCAAGCTTATAGGCCTGCAGAGTGTCTAGTTTTGAAGATACAGACTCTGCTAAGCAAAAGTGAACAGGGCCAAACTGGGCTTATTTCGCTGTGAAAGTGACATTTAGGCACGGAGTTGGAAAACCTTGTCTGAACCCCTCCATCCTTCCTGTAGCTGCTCAGACTCTGCTTCTCTGCCCCCAGCCAAGCTTATAGGCCTGCAGAGTGTCTAGTTTTGAAGATACAGACTCTGCTAAGCAAAAGTGAACAGGGCCAAACTGGGCTTATTTCGCTGTGAAAGTGACATTTAGGCACGGAGTTGGAAAACCTTGTCTGAACCCCTCCATCCTTCCTGTAGCTGCTCAGACTCTGCTTCTCTGCCCCCAGCCAAGCTTATAGGCCTGCAGAGTGTCTAGTTTTGAAGATACAGACTCTGCTAAGCAAAAGTGAACAGGGCCAAACTGGGCTTATTTCGCTGTGAAAGTGACATTTAGGCACGGAGTTGGAAAACCTTGTCTGAACCCCTCCATCCTTCCTGTAGCTGCTCAGACTCTGCTTCTCTGCCCCCAGCCAAGCTTATAGGCCTGCAGAGTGTCTAGTTTTGAAGATACAGACTCTGCTAAGCAAAAGTGAACAGGGCCAAACTGGGCTTATTTCGCTGTGAAAGTGACATTTAGGCACGGAGTTGGAAAACCTTGTCTGAACCCCTCCATCCTTCCTGTAGCTGCTCAGACTCTGCTTCTCTGCCCCCAGCCAAGCTTATAGGCCTGCAGAGTGTCTAGTTTTGAAGATACAGACTCTGCTAAGCAAAAGTGAACAGGGCCAAACTGGGCTTATTTCGCTGTGAAAGTGACATTTAGGCACGGAGTTGGAAAACCTTGTCTGAACCCCTCCATCCTTCCTGTAGCTGCTCAGACTCTGCTTCTCTGCCCCCAGCCAAGCTTATAGGCCTGCAGAGTGTCTAGTTTTGAAGATACAGACTCTGCTAAGCAAAAGTGAACAGGGCCAAACTGGGCTTATTTCGCTGTGAAAGTGACATTTAGGCACGGAGTTGGAAAACCTTGTCTGAACCCCTCCATCCTTCCTGTAGCTGCTCAGACTCTGCTTCTCTGCCCCCAGCCAAGCTTATAGGCCTGCAGAGTGTCTAGTTTTGAAGATACAGACTCTGCTAAGCAAAAGTGAACAGGGCCAAACTGGGCTTATTTCGCTGTGAAAGTGACATTTAGGCACGGAGTTGGAAAACCTTGTCTGAACCCCTCCATCCTTCCTGTAGCTGCTCAGACTCTGCTTCTCTGCCCCCAGCCAAGCTTATAGGCCTGCAGAGTGTCTAGTTTTGAAGATACAGACTCTGCTAAGCAAAAGTGAACAGGGCCAAACTGGGCTTATTTCGCTGTGAAAGTGACATTTAGGCACGGAGTTGGAAAACCTTGTCTGAACCCCTCCATCCTTCCTGTAGCTGCTCAGACTCTGCTTCTCTGCCCCCAGCCAAGCTTATAGGCCTGCAGAGTGTCTAGTTTTGAAGATACAGACTCTGCTAAGCAAAAGTGAACAGGGCCAAACTGGGCTTATTTCGCTGTGAAAGTGACATTTAGGCACGGAGTTGGAAAACCTTGTCTGAACCCCTCCATCCTTCCTGTAGCTGCTCAGACTCTGCTTCTCTGCCCCCAGCCAAGCTTATAGGCCTGCAGAGTGTCTAGTTTTGAAGATACAGACTCTGCTAAGCAAAAGTGAACAGGGCCAAACTGGGCTTATTTCGCTGTGAAAGTGACATTTAGGCACGGAGTTGGAAAACCTTGTCTGAACCCCTCCATCCTTCCTGTAGCTGCTCAGACTCTGCTTCTCTGCCCCCAGCCAAGCTTATAGGCCTGCAGAGTGTCTAGTTTTGAAGATACAGACTCTGCTAAGCAAAAGTGAACAGGGCCAAACTGGGCTTATTTCGCTGTGAAAGTGACATTTAGGCACGGAGTTGGAAAACCTTGTCTGAACCCCTCCATCCTTCCTGTAGCTGCTCAGACTCTGCTTCTCTGCCCCCAGCCAAGCTTATAGGCCTGCAGAGTGTCTAGTTTTGAAGATACAGACTCTGCTAAGCAAAAGTGAACAGGGCCAAACTGGGCTTATTTCGCTGTGAAAGTGACATTTAGGCACGGAGTTGGAAAACCTTGTCTGAACCCCTCCATCCTTCCTGTAGCTGCTCAGACTCTGCTTCTCTGCCCCCAGCCAAGCTTATAGGCCTGCAGAGTGTCTAGTTTTGAAGATACAGACTCTGCTAAGCAAAAGTGAACAGGGCCAAACTGGGCTTATTTCGCTGTGAAAGTGACATTTAGGCACGGAGTTGGAAAACCTTGTCTGAACCCCTCCATCCTTCCTGTAGCTGCTCAGACTCTGCTTCTCTGCCCCCAGCCAAGCTTATAGGCCTGCAGAGTGTCTAGTTTTGAAGATACAGACTCTGCTAAGCAAAAGTGAACAGGGCCAAACTGGGCTTATTTCGCTGTGAAAGTGACATTTAGGCACGGAGTTGGAAAACCTTGTCTGAACCCCTCCATCCTTCCTGTAGCTGCTCAGACTCTGCTTCTCTGCCCCCAGCCAAGCTTATAGGCCTGCAGAGTGTCTAGTTTTGAAGATACAGACTCTGCTAAGCAAAAGTGAACAGGGCCAAACTGGGCTTATTTCGCTGTGAAAGTGACATTTAGGCACGGAGTTGGAAAACCTTGTCTGAACCCCTCCATCCTTCCTGTAGCTGCTCAGACTCTGCTTCTCTGCCCCCAGCCAAGCTTATAGGCCTGCAGAGTGTCTAGTTTTGAAGATACAGACTCTGCTAAGCAAAAGTGAACAGGGCCAAACTGGGCTTATTTCGCTGTGAAAGTGACATTTAGGCACGGAGTTGGAAAACCTTGTCTGAACCCCTCCATCCTTCCTGTAGCTGCTCAGACTCTGCTTCTCTGCCCCCAGCCAAGCTTATAGGCCTGCAGAGTGTCTAGTTTTGAAGATACAGACTCTGCTAAGCAAAAGTGAACAGGGCCAAACTGGGCTTATTTCGCTGTGAAAGTGACATTTAGGCACGGAGTTGGAAAACCTTGTCTGAACCCCTCCATCCTTCCTGTAGCTGCTCAGACTCTGCTTCTCTGCCCCCAGCCAAGCTTATAGGCCTGCAGAGTGTCTAGTTTTGAAGATACAGACTCTGCTAAGCAAAAGTGAACAGGGCCAAACTGGGCTTATTTCGCTGTGAAAGTGACATTTAGGCACGGAGTTGGAAAACCTTGTCTGAACCCCTCCATCCTTCCTGTAGCTGCTCAGACTCTGCTTCTCTGCCCCCAGCCAAGCTTATAGGCCTGCAGAGTGTCTAGTTTTGAAGATACAGACTCTGCTAAGCAAAAGTGAACAGGGCCAAACTGGGCTTATTTCGCTGTGAAATTTCGATGTCACAGACAAGGTTTTCCAACTCCGTGCCTAAATGTCACTTTCACAGCGAAATAAGCCCAGTTTGGCCCTGTTCACTTTTGCTTAGCAGAGTCTGTATCTTCAAAACTAGACACTCTGCAGGCCTATAAGCTTGGCTGGGGGCAGAGAAGCAGAGTCTGAGCAGCTACAGGAAGGATGGAGGGGTTCAGACAAGGTTTTCCAACTCCGTGCCTAAATGTCACTTTCACAGCGAAATAAGCCCAGTTTGGCCCTGTTCACTTTTGCTTAGCAGAGTCTGTATCTTCAAAACTAGACACTCTGCAGGCCTATAAGCTTGGCTGGGGGCAGAGAAGCAGAGTCTGAGCAGCTACAGGAAGGATGGAGGGGTTCAGACAAGGTTTTCCAACTCCGTGCCTAAATGTCACTTTCACAGCGAAATAAGCCCAGTTTGGCCCTGTTCACTTTTGCTTAGCAGAGTCTGTATCTTCAAAACTAGACACTCTGCAGGCCTATAAGCTTGGCTGGGGGCAGAGAAGCAGAGTCTGAGCAGCTACAGGAAGGATGGAGGGGTTCAGACAAGGTTTTCCAACTCCGTGCCTAAATGTCACTTTCACAGCGAAATAAGCCCAGTTTGGCCCTGTTCACTTTTGCTTAGCAGAGTCTGTATCTTCAAAACTAGACACTCTGCAGGCCTATAAGCTTGGCTGGGGGCAGAGAAGCAGAGTCTGAGCAGCTACAGGAAGGATGGAGGGGTTCAGACAAGGTTTTCCAACTCCGTGCCTAAATGTCACTTTCACAGCGAAATAAGCCCAGTTTGGCCCTGTTCACTTTTGCTTAGCAGAGTCTGTATCTTCAAAACTAGACACTCTGCAGGCCTATAAGCTTGGCTGGGGGCAGAGAAGCAGAGTCTGAGCAGCTACAGGAAGGATGGAGGGGTTCAGACAAGGTTTTCCAACTCCGTGCCTAAATGTCACTTTCACAGCGAAATAAGCCCAGTTTGGCCCTGTTCACTTTTGCTTAGCAGAGTCTGTATCTTCAAAACTAGACACTCTGCAGGCCTATAAGCTTGGCTGGGGGCAGAGAAGCAGAGTCTGAGCAGCTACAGGAAGGATGGAGGGGTTCAGACAAGGTTTTCCAACTCCGTGCCTAAATGTCACTTTCACAGCGAAATAAGCCCAGTTTGGCCCTGTTCACTTTTGCTTAGCAGAGTCTGTATCTTCAAAACTAGACACTCTGCAGGCCTATAAGCTTGGCTGGGGGCAGAGAAGCAGAGTCTGAGCAGCTACAGGAAGGATGGAGGGGTTCAGACAAGGTTTTCCAACTCCGTGCCTAAATGTCACTTTCACAGCGAAATAAGCCCAGTTTGGCCCTGTTCACTTTTGCTTAGCAGAGTCTGTATCTTCAAAACTAGACACTCTGCAGGCCTATAAGCTTGGCTGGGGGCAGAGAAGCAGAGTCTGAGCAGCTACAGGAAGGATGGAGGGGTTCAGACAAGGTTTTCCAACTCCGTGCCTAAATGTCACTTTCACAGCGAAATAAGCCCAGTTTGGCCCTGTTCACTTTTGCTTAGCAGAGTCTGTATCTTCAAAACTAGACACTCTGCAGGCCTATAAGCTTGGCTGGGGGCAGAGAAGCAGAGTCTGAGCAGCTACAGGAAGGATGGAGGGGTTCAGACAAGGTTTTCCAACTCCGTGCCTAAATGTCACTTTCACAGCGAAATAAGCCCAGTTTGGCCCTGTTCACTTTTGCTTAGCAGAGTCTGTATCTTCAAAACTAGACACTCTGCAGGCCTATAAGCTTGGCTGGGGGCAGAGAAGCAGAGTCTGAGCAGCTACAGGAAGGATGGAGGGGTTCAGACAAGGTTTTCCAACTCCGTGCCTAAATGTCACTTTCACAGCGAAATAAGCCCAGTTTGGCCCTGTTCACTTTTGCTTAGCAGAGTCTGTATCTTCAAAACTAGACACTCTGCAGGCCTATAAGCTTGGCTGGGGGCAGAGAAGCAGAGTCTGAGCAGCTACAGGAAGGATGGAGGGGTTCAGACAAGGTTTTCCAACTCCGTGCCTAAATGTCACTTTCACAGCGAAATAAGCCCAGTTTGGCCCTGTTCACTTTTGCTTAGCAGAGTCTGTATCTTCAAAACTAGACACTCTGCAGGCCTATAAGCTTGGCTGGGGGCAGAGAAGCAGAGTCTGAGCAGCTACAGGAAGGATGGAGGGGTTCAGACAAGGTTTTCCAACTCCGTGCCTAAATGTCACTTTCACAGCGAAATAAGCCCAGTTTGGCCCTGTTCACTTTTGCTTAGCAGAGTCTGTATCTTCAAAACTAGACACTCTGCAGGCCTATAAGCTTGGCTGGGGGCAGAGAAGCAGAGTCTGAGCAGCTACAGGAAGGATGGAGGGGTTCAGACAAGGTTTTCCAACTCCGTGCCTAAATGTCACTTTCACAGCGAAATAAGCCCAGTTTGGCCCTGTTCACTTTTGCTTAGCAGAGTCTGTATCTTCAAAACTAGACACTCTGCAGGCCTATAAGCTTGGCTGGGGGCAGAGAAGCAGAGTCTGAGCAGCTACAGGAAGGATGGAGGGGTTCAGACAAGGTTTTCCAACTCCGTGCCTAAATGTCACTTTCACAGCGAAATAAGCCCAGTTTGGCCCTGTTCACTTTTGCTTAGCAGAGTCTGTATCTTCAAAACTAGACACTCTGCAGGCCTATAAGCTTGGCTGGGGGCAGAGAAGCAGAGTCTGAGCAGCTACAGGAAGGATGGAGGGGTTCAGACAAGGTTTTCCAACTCCGTGCCTAAATGTCACTTTCACAGCGAAATAAGCCCAGTTTGGCCCTGTTCACTTTTGCTTAGCAGAGTCTGTATCTTCAAAACTAGACACTCTGCAGGCCTATAAGCTTGGCTGGGGGCAGAGAAGCAGAGTCTGAGCAGCTACAGGAAGGATGGAGGGGTTCAGACAAGGTTTTCCAACTCCGTGCCTAAATGTCACTTTCACAGCGAAATAAGCCCAGTTTGGCCCTGTTCACTTTTGCTTAGCAGAGTCTGTATCTTCAAAACTAGACACTCTGCAGGCCTATAAGCTTGGCTGGGGGCAGAGAAGCAGAGTCTGAGCAGCTACAGGAAGGATGGAGGGGTTCAGACAAGGTTTTCCAACTCCGTGCCTAAATGTCACTTTCACAGCGAAATAAGCCCAGTTTGGCCCTGTTCACTTTTGCTTAGCAGAGTCTGTATCTTCAAAACTAGACACTCTGCAGGCCTATAAGCTTGGCTGGGGGCAGAGAAGCAGAGTCTGAGCAGCTACAGGAAGGATGGAGGGGTTCAGACAAGGTTTTCCAACTCCGTGCCTAAATGTCACTTTCACAGCGAAATAAGCCCAGTTTGGCCCTGTTCACTTTTGCTTAGCAGAGTCTGTATCTTCAAAACTAGACACTCTGCAGGCCTATAAGCTTGGCTGGGGGCAGAGAAGCAGAGTCTGAGCAGCTACAGGAAGGATGGAGGGGTTCAGACAAGGTTTTCCAACTCCGTGCCTAAATGTCACTTTCACAGCGAAATAAGCCCAGTTTGGCCCTGTTCACTTTTGCTTAGCAGAGTCTGTATCTTCAAAACTAGACACTCTGCAGGCCTATAAGCTTGGCTGGGGGCAGAGAAGCAGAGTCTGAGCAGCTACAGGAAGGATGGAGGGGTTCAGACAAGGTTTTCCAACTCCGTGCCTAAATGTCACTTTCACAGCGAAATAAGCCCAGTTTGGCCCTGTTCACTTTTGCTTAGCAGAGTCTGTATCTTCAAAACTAGACACTCTGCAGGCCTATAAGCTTGGCTGGGGGCAGAGAAGCAGAGTCTGAGCAGCTACAGGAAGGATGGAGGGGTTCAGACAAGGTTTTCCAACTCCGTGCCTAAATGTCACTTTCACAGCGAAATAAGCCCAGTTTGGCCCTGTTCACTTTTGCTTAGCAGAGTCTGTATCTTCAAAACTAGACACTCTGCAGGCCTATAAGCTTGGCTGGGGGCAGAGAAGCAGAGTCTGAGCAGCTACAGGAAGGATGGAGGGGTTCAGACAAGGTTTTCCAACTCCGTGCCTAAATGTCACTTTCACAGCGAAATAAGCCCAGTTTGGCCCTGTTCACTTTTGCTTAGCAGAGTCTGTATCTTCAAAACTAGACACTCTGCAGGCCTATAAGCTTGGCTGGGGGCAGAGAAGCAGAGTCTGAGCAGCTACAGGAAGGATGGAGGGGTTCAGACAAGGTTTTCCAACTCCGTGCCTAAATGTCACTTTCACAGCGAAATAAGCCCAGTTTGGCCCTGTTCACTTTTGCTTAGCAGAGTCTGTATCTTCAAAACTAGACACTCTGCAGGCCTATAAGCTTGGCTGGGGGCAGAGAAGCAGAGTCTGAGCAGCTACAGGAAGGATGGAGGGGTTCAGACAAGGTTTTCCAACTCCGTGCCTAAATGTCACTTTCACAGCGAAATAAGCCCAGTTTGGCCCTGTTCACTTTTGCTTAGCAGAGTCTGTATCTTCAAAACTAGACACTCTGCAGGCCTATAAGCTTGGCTGGGGGCAGAGAAGCAGAGTCTGCGCAGCTACAGGAAGGATGGAGGGGTTCAGACAAGGTTTTCCAACTCCGTGCCTAAATGTCACTTTCACAGCGAAATAAGCCCAGTTTGGCCCTGTTCACTTTTGCTTAGCAGAGTCTGTATCTTCAAAACTAGACACTCTGCAGGCCTATAAGCTTGGCTGGGGGCAGAGAAGCAGAGTCTGAGCAGCTACAGGAAGGATGGAGGGGTTCAGACAAGGTTTTCCAACTCCGTGCCTAAATGTCACTTTCACAGCGAAATAAGCCCAGTTTGGCCCTGTTCACTTTTGCTTAGCAGAGTCTGTATCTTCAAAACTAGACACTCTGCAGGCCTATAAGCTTGGCTGGGGGCAGAGAAGCAGAGTCTGAGCAGCTACAGGAAGGATGGAGGGGTTCAGACAAGGTTTTCCAACTCCGTGCCTAAATGTCACTTTCACAGCGAAATAAGCCCAGTTTGGCCCTGTTCACTTTTGCTTAGCAGAGTCTGTATCTTCAAAACTAGACACTCTGCAGGCCTATAAGCTTGGCTGGGGGCAGAGAAGCAGAGTCTGAGCAGCTACAGGAAGGATGGAGGGGTTCAGACAAGGTTTTCCAACTCCGTGCCTAAATGTCACTTTCACAGCGAAATAAGCCCAGTTTGGCCCTGTTCACTTTTGCTTAGCAGAGTCTGTATCTTCAAAACTAGACACTCTGCAGGCCTATAAGCTTGGCTGGGGGCAGAGAAGCAGAGTCTGAGCAGCTACAGGAAGGATGGAGGGGTTCAGACAAGGTTTTCCAACTCCGTGCCTAAATGTCACTTTCACAGCGAAATAAGCCCAGTTTGGCCCTGTTCACTTTTGCTTAGCAGAGTCTGTATCTTCAAAACTAGACACTCTGCAGGCCTATAAGCTTGGCTG
>NW_027638343.1:5000-10000 GCF_951216825.1 Electrona antarctica
CTGACTGACTGGCTGACTGACTGGCTGGCTGGCTGGCTGGCTGGCTGACTGGCTGACTGACTGGCTGGCTGGCTGGCTGACTGACTGACTGACTGACTACACACACAGAGCACACTTTCTCTTAGCTAATTTTCAAACGGCACATAGAGTCTCTCTAATCTTAATTACAATACAAATACAAATACGGGTTTTCCAGATAAAATACAAGCTTGTTTCACAAACCATGATGCTCGGGTTCAAGTAAAAAAAGATAGAAAAATGTGAATAGTGAATACTTTCACTGCTGAGAGAGAGAGAGAGAGAGAGAGAGAGACAGACAGGAGAACAGACGGAGCGTATCGTATATCCTATATATCCTTGAGACAGAGAGGAAGGAGGAAGAACCTTGATCTAAAACGAGCGAGAGGAAACGCGGAGAGGAAATAATTGTAAATGGAGAGTGACACGTCTGTGAATGGAACATATGTTGAAGCCGAGGCGGCGCCCAGGCAACCTACTGTAGCGTGGCGTGCTAGCTGTAGCCAGAGCCATAGAGTATAAGACAGAGTTACGCAAACTGCGTTCACTTCATGGGGCCAGTCTTCTATAGACTTCTGTTGAATGGGGACAACCGGAAGTATTGAATGGGGACAACCGGAAGGTTTTTTTTTTAATATAATATTTTCTTTTCTTTTTTTAAATACAAGACATACTGTACAAGGAAAAAAAACCAGCAACAACATCCATGACAAACCAACAATAACGCACACCCACCCGCTAGCCTTGTAGACTTATAGAAAAATAAATATACAATAATAAAGATTAGGAAAGAAACTTGTATAGGCAAGAAATGACCATATAAAATAAACTATAAAGAAGAGAGAGGGAAATTAATCAATTGCAGTTAAATAATTAATATATAAAAGAAAAGACAACCGGAAGTTTACAGAATGCATTGGAGTCTATGGGCTCGCGCGAGTACATGAACCACGTGACCGTGGGCTGTTTTCTGCCCCCTCAATATCGCAACTCTTCTATTCGATGGCTCTGGCTGTATAGCTAAGCTATAGCTTGAGGTGAATTCCAGCCGTGCGTGTGCGTACGTGTCTGTGTGTGTAGCGGCCTATACTTGTATTACTGTGCAGGACGTGTAGTGGAATTATGGAAACGGACATTATATGAGGAGCATGTTCCTAGCCTGGCTAGGAATGCCATTTTTTAGGTTTCTGATCCGGTCGCAGGAGCGGATGATATAACTTATACGTCATGTTGTAGTTATACTGTTTTGTAACTATAGTATAGTAGCCTATAGTATCAGGCCGGAACCACATATGTTCTCTCTGTCTGGCGGGCGCTGTTGGCTGCTCACTGGGGCTGAACAGGCCTATTTGAAAGGCCTGATGTGTTTTATCTGGGCCCCGATTCACACTGTCATCTGCACTATGAGAGAGGCCCTAATGAGAGGAGAGGAGAGGAGAGGAGAGGAGAGGAGAGGAGAGGAGAGGAGAGGAGAGGAGAGGAGAGGAGAGGAGAGGAGAGGAGAGGAGAGGAGAGGAGAGGAGAGGAGAGGAGAGGAGAGGAGAGGAGGAATGGGTGTAGCAAATTTGTATGATGTATACAAGAAATCACATCATATTGCCATCATCAGTACTGGTCGCAATTTATAGTATTATGTATGTTGTCAGTGGACAGACATACAAAGATATCAACCTCCCCTCTCCTCCTCTCCTCTCTTATTTAGTCTCCAGCACGAACAAGTAGAAAGCACTTTAATTTAATCTGTTTGACTCCAAGGTTAGAGTTACTTTACTAGACAAGGTTGAACCCATGGCCACTTTTATCAATTACCCCCACCTCTCTCTCTCTCTCTCTCTCTCTCTCTCTCTCTCTCTCCTCCCCCTTCCCTGACCTTGGATTATCTCAGCATTTATTCATTTTTTTGTGTATATCCAACAGCGTAAAATAGAGAGTTGGACTGGCAGTGTTTTGCGTGCGTGCGTGCGTGCGTGCGTGCGTGCGTGCGTGCGTGCGTGCGTGCGTGCGTGCGTGCGTGCGTGCGATAGCTAAAGGGTAGAACTGAGGTTAGGAAGTCCTCGTTGTCTGGCGGAAACCTTGTATGTCCAAAAGTGCAAAGTACTGTATATGGTGTATATGGTGCGTAATAATGGCCGCATCCATTGAGATCTGTTCCCCGTTGTTGTTTCGGATCGCGGCGGTGGAATATTGTTCGACTTAAACACCAACGATGGAAGTATTTTCAGTCGGATTTTCATGGAATAGAGGTACAATCACCAGGGGGTGATTCTTCAAAGGTTAGTGAAAAACTGCGGCAGGGAAGCGATGTTTACTATGGATTCCCATGGGAGGCAATGTGTTAAAGGGATTTTGACATGAAAAAAAGTTTTTGTAATCTTTTTTTAGGTTTTCTGAGCTCAATTGCACCCAAAAAACCTGAACTTTTAAACATTCAGTAGATTTTCTGCAGGTCTGGGGTTTTCTGGCTCAAACAAGTGCTCTTATTTTCCTGCTGTTTGTGATGTCACAGCCTGAAAATCCCATATATGTCAATGGGATTTGCCAGCAGATGTCACTGTTTTGCCTGTTTTCAATTGCAGCTCAAAAGGCTTCCAAACCCCAGAGAAAACTCCAGACCACAGAAAATGTTCAAAGTTCAGGTTGTTTGGGTGCAATTGAGGTCATAAAACCGAAAAAGAAAATCAAATGAAAATTGATGTCATGAAACCTTTAAGGCAAAATGGACATGCTTGGCCGATCGTAGGTACCAACATATACAAATAAAGATTTCTGCCTGGAACCAGCGTATAGAAAACCCAGAACCCTCTGCTTCTAATGGGACCATCTGAGACACTGCAAGCAAAGCGTGTGTGTGTGTGTGTGTGTGTGTGTTTGTGCATGCGCGTGGTGCAACGTGCGTGCGTGCGTGTGCGTAGGCGTCCGTCAACTCAGATGTGGGGTTGGAGGTGGATGTCACACGTTCTGTGTGTGTCTGTGTCTGTGTGTGTGTGTGTGTGTGTGCGCGTGTGTGTGTGTGCGTGCGTGTGTGTGTCTGTGAGGCGAAGGCTTTCTGTCTCGCTGTCAGCACTCATGTCACCACGGAGTATCTACTGCCACAGTGAGTGTATTTACGTAGTACATGTTTTCTGTGTGCGTGTGTGTGTGCATGTGATCTGTGTGTGTGTGTGTGTGTGTGCGAACGCGGATGCACGCGAGCGTAGGGTGGCATCGCAGGGTGAGAACAGCTGAATGGGCACTTGACTGGCGCCGCGCGGCACTTAGCTAGCGCGCGCTGCTAGCTCGGCTGGCTTGGCGGGCGTCCAGGCCGAGCCGGGCATGCTGGGAGGGTTTTTGTATGCGTGCGTGTTGGGGCGAGGGTGGCAACCAGATGTCTTTCCATGTGCCCAGAGTCCTGTTGACACTTGGAGCGCGGGCAACGACCGACCGACCGACCGACAGACAGACAGACAGACAGACAGACAGACAGACAGACAGACAGACAGACAGGGCATAAAGGAGACATATGAAGAGAGGACGGACAAAAAGGAGGGACATTTAATTAAGATAAAACAGCAGCTTTGGCTGGTTGTTGTTTTGTCCTTTTTTGGGGGGATGAACGCACAGGGTCAGGCGCACGCACGCATGCACACATTTTGCTTTTTAAATACAAAATATTATGGTTTCTTTTGTCAATTAACTAAGATAAATGCAGTGGTGGAAGACGTACTCACATTTTGCATTTGAGTAAAAGTATCAATACCACCATGTAGAAATACTCTTTATGAAGAATGTATGTATGCAGAATGTCTCAAGTTTTCAAAAGTATAAAAGATCTAAAGCAGATCTAAAGCTGAAAATGTATACCTGTAGGCCTGATGTACTTGTTATACTACTTATACTACGTACTTATATGTTTTGTAATAATCAAGATCTACAAGTTAACTATAGTCACTAAAGTTTTCAAATAATTGTAGTGGAGTAAAAGTACAACATTTATGTTACACCACTGGGTAATTGTTAAACATATTTGTGTGTGTGTGTGTGCGCGCGCGTGTGTGTGTGTGGCGTGAGCAGGGTTTTAGGACAGGAGGAGACACGGTGATACCGATGAGAGGCACTGGCGGGGGGGCGGGACATAATTTGATTAAACAGGTTGGCAGAAGGAGGAAGTGGAGGGGTGGGGTGAGGCGCAGATGCCAACTCCTCCTGGCCTGAACACCACCTCCTGGAGGAGGGGAGGGGAGAGGAGAGGAGAGGAGAGGAGAGGAGAGGAGAGGAGAGGAGAGGAGAGGAGAGAGATGCGGTTTGTCCTCAAAACATCATCATCATCATAGAGGAGGACGAGGGGGTGAAAAGGAAAGAGGGGTTAGACCGAGTATAGGGAAGGAGGGAAGGAGGCGGTGAGAGTGAAAGGTGGTGCGTGGGAGGAAGGAGGGAGGCGAGGAAGGAGAGAGGGAAGAGTTGGAGGGAGGAAGAGGTGTGTTGCACACGGTAAACACTGTGACACCGCACTGCAAAACATGTGAGCGTTAATTAAAAGTGTAAGAGTGTAAAAAAAAACGTCTCTTTTTTTACACTAATACAAATTTGTCATTCCCATACTCATTTTATATAAGCTACATTTTACATTATTAGGTTGTGAGGTTATGAGGCTTCCACCACACGGAGACGAAATGACTGATTCAAGTAACTGCAGCGATGCGAGCGATGAAATCTCATTACAATACCTGTTTTTCAATGAGACTGTCCTGACGAACCGCCTATATTCGCTCCATCCTATATATTTTGTGTGATGTGCCGTTGTATGATCAAGAGGTTTCGCGACCCCAAACACTTTTATTCTTCTATAGTTCTGCACGCCACTATTTATTGGTTTTGTTTCTGACCGAGATATCGTTGCATGTATTGGTTGTACTGTCTGTCTATGAGGCTCATTCATAGTCTGGATTTTCGGTGGTGAGGTGACCACCACCGAAAAGGTGAGGTGAGGTGAAGGTGAGGTGACC
>NW_027638343.1:12500-14631 GCF_951216825.1 Electrona antarctica
GTGTGTGCGTGTACTCAGAGTTTCTCTTAACACGGAAAGTCTGGTTCTTCTGCCAAATTTATGTTTTCCGCTATATTCACGCAACTACAATTTACAATTTTACAATTTAGGCATTTAGCAGACGCTCTTAATCCAGAGCGACTTGCATTAGGCAAGAACAAAAGTATGGGAATACATCACATATATAAAATGCAATTATCAAGAAACATGCGTAAGCTAAGAACGTAACTAGAACATATCTATATAATGACACTATACATATTAAATATACATATATACTATACTATGCTATACATATGTACTATGATGTGCTATGACTACATACAATGCAATTATTGTGCTGTCTACATGACATGCTATAAGTCTGTTTCAAATGCTATCTAAGTCTCAACTAAGTATATAACGTAGCTCGTCAGCGTCTAATTGACATCACAGTTGTTAATAATTATTACTCCACAATCTCTGCTGTCATATACACATCGTCTCTGTTGGGTGGACACCTCATAATATTGACATATTATGTAAAAGAAAACTCTTCCAAACTAAAGCATCAAAAGCAGCAGATCTACAAGCTCGAAATATAGTCGCGGGCGGGAACCCCTTTTGGTGTTTTAAGCATTATGTTATTCAAAAATAGCAGACCTACAAGCTCATACGAGCTTGTAGGTCTGCTATTTTAACTCAAATCTTTGCTCCTGGGGGGGGGGGGGGGGGGTCCCTGGAACAACATATTTTCAGATGGGGGTCGGCGGCTTAGAGTATAGGAATAGAGACTGCACCGGATTTCTCCTCCCATCCACTTGCATGAAGTTGCTCAAACGCGCATGAGGCGATTTCACTCCTCCTTCCGGGTAGGAACAGAGTGCATTCTGGGATGGATTAGGCCCAAACACATGAACGCGCTGCCGTTGACTATCATTGCACGCGTTCACGTGCGTTCACGTATGAAACAGCGTTCACGTGTCATCATGAACGTGAGCAATGATAGTCAACGGACCAGCACGTTCATGTGTTTGGGCCAGCGCTGTAATACCAAATTCGGCCACTATGTCCATTTCGCCTCAGGGTTTCCTCTGGGTGGCGTCTCTATTCATATATACTAATTCATATAAGGTCGGCGGCCAAATACAGATATTTTTGGGGGTCCTTGTCCTTGACATGAAAAAGGTTGAGCACCACTGACAAAGAAACATGGGTTTTTCAGAAAACTGTGTCGGATTTAGAAGACATTTGTGACCAGGTCTAGCAAAATGGTCCTCATCTCGCCTATAATGAAAAGGCAGAAAATCTAAAATAAACTAGATTTTTTTTTTTGTGATTTTCGTTTTTTTCACATTAACACAGTTTGAATGTTGAAGAAGGTTTTCATTCCAACAGATTATTGATTTGGGAAAATTAAATGTATACATTTATAAGTCAAAGTAGGCTTGTTTTGTGAATGTTGTGAACATTCAAAGGGGTTTTTCTCAGCTTTGGGTAAAACGGCACAATCATTTTAAAATGGTCATATCTCCTTCAAATATTTTCCAATTTCATTGAATGATACATCATATGAAAGCTTGCATTCTGTACTTTAATAATCTGTACAAAACTGAAAAATTACTCTGGTCGAGATGAGGGCCTATTTGCCAGACCCGGTCACATTTGTAGAATTGTCCTCAGGTCAAAATGGGTTAACGCAGCGCTCCAAGCTTTACGGATCTGCTACTTTTATATTCGTATGACGCTGTAATATATGATCAAGTATGGTGTTAATTCCCGGAAATAAACGGCAGCAACGACGTACTCCACACGTACACCACAAAAAACACCAAGAGAAAAAAAGAAAAAAAAAAGGAGAAATGTTGCTGAAGGCTTGAGTCAATGCTCTCCATATAGCATGCATCTCTGTCAACGATTGCATGGTGTCAGGGAGCGGAGTGGAGTGGAGTGGAGTGGAGTGGGGGACGACACTTCATCTCTGATTAACAAGTCTTCAGAAATGGCAGCGGTTTTGTTTTCGTCTCTTGTCGTCGCCGTCACATCATCAGATGTGTTTCTGTCGACGCCCCCACGCGGTATAATTGCATGCTGGGAAAGGGAAGTGATGCCAGGTGTGCTGGTGGCGGTGGCGGTGATGTGCGTTCGCTGG
>NW_027638342.1:0-1000 GCF_951216825.1 Electrona antarctica
TCATATCTGCTCGTTATAGCGCCACCAGGAGGCCGACATCCATATGTAAAACACATTTTTTATATTACTCCTTCAGCTTTTATCCAAATGTCACGCAAATCGGTACACATGATCTCTATATGTGATCAAGATGCATGGGATTGTTTGATTTCTCATATTCCATCTTGATTGGCTTCCAAAGTTTTCAGGTGTGGCCCGTTTTTGTACAAAATGCCGCAAATCATCAATAGTGTCACTATTCCCACTATAGGCTGATGAAGAAATGCCACTTGACATTTGCCACTTGACTTTTAAAATCAGCCTGATGGTGGCACTATAACAGGCAGAGTCGCGTCTTTTCATAGCCTATAACTGCACCCATCTGCGTAAAACGTTGTATACACACACCCTACAAGGAAAAACGTCTGGCCAGCATTTTTCTATTCTGCCTTTTCGAGCGCCACCAAGAGGCCCATTTACTGTATGTGCAACACTTTTTTTTAATATATTAGTCCTTCAGATTTTATCCAAATCCAAATCAATGCATCAATCGGGGCACTTCTACTTCTCCTAGTTGGATCTGTCTGGGAGCAGAAAGCCACTACACACCTCACTCGATGCTAGACACATCTGTGTTCCTGAACGGTCACACGCTTGAGGAGCTGGAAAACAAACATGGATGTTAGTCTGTTTCCCTCTGGTAAATGTGTCCGTTGGGGGGGGGGGTGATGCAAGCAGCAAGACAACGACAAAGAGCGGGATTTCTATTACCATTGCCTTTTATGGTCGCGTTAGAATCTTCTGCTACACGAGTCGAGGTGAGGAAATGAAAGGTGTCTCAATTAATGAGGATGGATGATATTTTAACTTTATTATTAGGGGTTCAAGCAAGGACAGACTTCATGACATCGTCCCTGTCGGCGGTGGAAACCACGTCATGTCCAAAACCGTTGCTTTCTTCAGGAGTCAAGTTCAAAAGCTTCAAAGGTACCAGGTGGTACCGCAGGTCTACCAGCTGTTA
>NW_027638341.1:0-15796 GCF_951216825.1 Electrona antarctica
TGCGAGGAAGGAACAAACATGGAAAGAAATAGGGTTGTGTGATTTTGTGTGTGTCGCTGCGTGTATGTACAAAACGCAGCTCGATCTCGGGTAGAAACCTTAACCTGACTCCGCCAGATGGGGGCGGTATTGAGTTCAGAAGAAGTTCAACGAAACAAAGAGTGGAGCAAGCTTCTTGTATCGGGCGGAGTCAGGTTAGAGAAACCTCCCATCTCCAAAAAAAACTTTCTCCTGTAAATTCATTCCCTATTTTTTCGTACAGCAGGGTCACACAAAAATAGTGAAAATAGTGTGAGCTCGTAGATCGGCTATTTTCCATACTTCCGATTATTTTTAATTGAAAGTGAAGGTGGTTAAGTGTGTCTGTGGGTTTTACAAATATCGAACCGATGTAAATGCTTAACAAGCTTGCGATTAAATAACTACATTGGATCCGGAACACGGGTTCTTTCCGTTGCCACTTGCAGCATTCTAATGATTAGAGTGCCACGAGGAGCAGGACGCGCTAATCAAAGCTGAATACCGGTGTGAACATCCGCATCATGTCAACAGCATTGTTACCATGGCGATGTTTGCGGCGACCCTGCTAACCTCTCAACAGACAAAGGGGGAAAAATAAATGCTTGATTCTTGTTCTTTTTTTATCGCGTTCAGTGCACGTCAGAGAGTATATGTACAGCTTTCCATATTTCACTGTTTTCAGCTCATGTAAGAGACAAGACAGTAGATTTATTACAGCAGTGGTTCTCAAACTTTTTCTAGGGAAAAAGGACCCCCACATTGGTATGTATTTGGCCACGGATCACCCCCCAAACAAATTGTTACTATACGGACCCCACTCTGAGAACCACTGTATTAATGTAAGATAAGGCCCTTCGTCAACTCTGTGATGTGCCATCCAGGCCCACAAAACTCTTACAATTTACAATTTAGGCATTTAGCAGGCGATCTTAATCCAGAGCGATTTGCAGTAAGCAAGAACAAAAACATGGTAATAAAATTACCATAGCAATAAATAATTGCGGCTAACTGTTAGCATAAACACCAGCTCCAGGGGCCATTCTTTTGGTGTCCTTTTAGCCTTCTGATGAATTTAACCCATTGAACCCCGGCATGCCTGTTCCCGGGGTTCAACACGTTTTTCTTGAGCTGCTTGTATTTGGTCTAGACAGAATTTGGTCTACCCAAACTCAAAAGAATTATCTTAAAATACAATTGGGCTTAATTAGTAGAACGCCTTTGAACACATTGGTCCTCATTCACAACGGCGTTTACGCTCATAACGTTACGTAACGTGAGCGGAGCGTGAGCGGACTGGCATTTACGTGGATTCCCACATTACGTGGGAATTCATGAACTTGAACGTGAACTTTACGGTGACGTTGTTTGTTCGGAAACTCCGCTATAAGCTGCGCCAGCTCAGAGGGTCGTGTACTGCTTGCGTAGATTTATTCAGAAGGCTTTAGTCTTCATTCTGAATCAATTAAAAGTCCCCAAATCGCAGATAAAATATGTAGGCATTTGTCCAAAACATTGGTCAGCACATAAAAAAATGATAGCTTATATAAAAGCCAAGTATCACTTGGATGCCTAAATGCATGCATTCTAGAGGCAGGTTAGCCTAGAGTCCCATACAGAAACTGCCCCTGCAAACCCGACACCTTTTTATTTATTTATTAGGATATTTCTAGCATGCGCGATTGCGCTGCACTTGACAGCTTTCTACTCGCAGTGCAACGCGTTGTGAGCTTGTAGATCGGCTCTCGCGGACTCGCGCTGCATGTTAAAAAACAAACTCACAATTATAATAAGAACATACACTTATCTGCATTCTGCACTGTACGAATTCATTGGAAAATGAATATAACGGTGCGGTGAGCCCGGCCCGGACAGAACAGATTATTTCTATGGTTCACAGACATGCAAGTCCACATTATTGCATCAGCGCGTGCAATTCGGCCAGTCATAGTTTTAAGCCAGTGCACCTTAATTAATTATAATATGGGGAACTTATAGCTAGGCTGTAGGCTACTACATTGATGAGATCAATCCAGTTTGGTGCCAAATGTCTCGCGAAATTCGCGAATCATTTTAATATGACGACATCATCATAAATGAACCTGCACTTAGATCTGACAAAGAGGAGGCTACCCGCCGTATATGGTTGAAATTTTAAATAGCTATAGGCCTATGCCTACGTGTCCATGATCAGAACAAATCCATTCTCCACATGGCATTCAGACAGATGACAGTGAGATGATATTAATCTATTCCCCGCATGAATCAATGCAGCTCTGATACAAATATCGGATATATGTTTTACCTCTGCAAAGGTGTGAGTGAGCAATTGTTCAATAGAAAAGAAAAGGCTTTATAATATAATTGCCAAGTATACGCTAGCTTGCTGCCTTGGTCCCGAACTTAAATAAATAAATGGCCAAGCTGCATTTTATACCGTAAGTCAGCTTGACATTGCTGCAGCGGTGCGGAGCAGCGTTCACCGTTTTGTAAGCTTGGGAAATGATTTATATAGTTTAATGGTAGGCTATAGACAATATAAAGAATCACGCACAAATGTAATGGTATATGGATGTAAAAAAAGAGACTGCAGGTGGTGGTCGTCGCTCCGGCGCTTGACATGGTCAGATCATTTTCTTTTAATTTCCTGTCCTTTGATGGATTGAGTGTCAGTTTGTACAGTTTGTATGGTCTATAGTGGTATACTTTATACAATGGTGCAAAAACTTGTTTGTGGTCCTGTGGAATTATGAAATTAATAGAGGGCTATATTCATGATATATCTGCACAGCACTGACTGACCGCGGCAGTATAGCCTAATTTCTTTCCAGCAATCATTTTTATTTTAATTTGTGAAACCACTATACTGGAAAATGTCATTATTTTGTTGCATTCCGTCAGGAGGACCTCTATTTCGTTTGAGCTGTAAGGCCTATAGTTCTTTTTTGTTTTTTTTACTGCTGTCTGCTGAGTCATGCTTGACGCCTTTTATGGTGTGAAATGGGGCGTGGATCAATGCAAATGAAGTTATCCGCTGATTTTCCGATCATTTGGCACCCGCTCGCATTCACCTGCGTACCTCACAACATACACCTGCGTACCTGTGGTACACACCGCTCTTTGAATTGCACGGCAAAACAACGTTGCGTGATCGGACGGAATTTCCCGCATCTGTTTACGCTTCCGTTACGCTTCCGTTACACTCGGCGTATTTCTCCTTTGTGAATGAGGACCATTGGTAGTAGAATCTGCCCCGCACCCCACACCTTCCTACTATAAATGCGCCACGTATCTGTGTGCGTGCGTGCGCGCGTGCGTGCGCGCGTGCGTGTGTGTGCGTGCGTGTGTGCATGTGTGTACGGTTGTAATGCACGTAACTCGAGAACCGTTTGCCCCACCGACTTCAAATTCGACACACCCCCGCAGGGAGTGCAGTGCTCGGTATCGAGTCGGTCGGACCCATGGTTCTCCAGAACCACCACAAAAGGCTCTGGTCAGGCTCTGCCAGTGGGCCTAATGAGCCAAAGTCCCCTCACCTGTGCAATTTCCAGCCTCTGCCTCAGCCAATTGATTGCCATGGCAACCCCACACCTGCAAATTGATTACTTAACCACTCCACTTTTCACAGTTTCAGTTTGGACTCTTCAGACACAGGCAGACTGGCAGATACAGAGATCTCCATGTGGGACACAGACAGATAGTTAAAACGGGTGCTATGACAAGCTGACAACGGGTATTATTAGGTTCCCAAGTTCCATCGTTCTCAAGTAGGCCGGTGGCCAACGGGCACATACAAGTCTAGTTTCTGTAAATAGGCCTTCTGCTGCTTACTGATGAATTGAGTACAATGGACCACAATGTGTACAAGCCCCCAGGGCCTTTTTGTGTTATCCTTTTAGCATTGAAATAGGAGAGGTCGCACAACTCATAGTCACGATGCAAAAAACGTTTAAGATGACCAACGTTTCGGCACAAAATGTCTGTCTGTCTGTCTGTCTGTCTGTCTGTCTGTGTGTGTGTGTGTGTGTGTGTGTGTGTGTGTGTGTGTGTGTGTGTGTGTGTGTGTGTGTGTGTGTGTGTGTGTGTGTGTGTGTGTGTGTGTGTGTGTGTGTGTGTGTGTGTGTGAGAGAGAGAGCCTGCGCGTGCGTGAGACGTCAAAATGAATTGGAATAAAAACAAATGTAGCCTATATGTATCGGGTCTGGATTGCATCTTGCATGCATCTCTTGCATGTGTTATCCCTTTCCGGTGATCAATCGCTTAGTGAAAAAAACACAATATAATGAGTCTTTTTTTAAAAAGAGACCCCTGTAGTGTGAAATATTGAGCGATCTGATGAGTCCTAATGCTCATTAATGTTATGCACAAATTAATAAAATAAACACGTGAAGTAAAAATACCTACTAAAATGGGTCGCACGCTATAGCAAAACCATTGAGCACTGCTGGTCTAGCCACTTGAGCCACTTCAAAACCATTGAGCACTGCTGGTCTAGCCACTTGAGCCACTTCAAAACCATTGAGCACTGCTGGTCTAGCCACTTGAGCCACTTCAAAACCATTGAGCACTGCTGGTCTAGCCACTGCTGGTCTAGCCACTTGAGCCACTTCAAAACCATTGAGCACTGCTGGTCTAGCCACTGCTGGTCTAGCCACTTGAGCCACTTCAAAACCATTGAGCACTGCTGGTCTAGCCACTGCTGGTCTAGCCACTGCTGGTCTAGCCACTGCTGGTCTAGCCACTTGAGCCACTTCAAAACCATTGAGCACTGCTGGTCTAGCCACTGCTGGTCTAGCCACTTGAGCCACTTCAAAACCATTGAGCACTGCTGGTCTAGCCACTGCTGGTCTAGCCACTTGAGCCACTTCAAAACCATTGAGCACTGCTGGTCTAGCCATTTGAGCCACTTCAAAACCATTGAGCACTGCTGGTCTAGCCACTGCTGGTCTAGCCACTGCTGGTCTAGCCACTGCTGGTCTAGCCACTGCTGGTCTAGCCACTTGAGCCACTTCAAAGTGGACTTTATAAATATTGAACCAATGGAAAGTATTAACAAGAGCTTGATTAAATAATAACTATACATTTGATCCATTGGAACACTGGAAGGTAACAGATATATACAAGGTTTCCACCCAACAATGACATAGATGTTTGTTTACTGTATGTTTACTGTATGTTGTCGTCAACTATAATCTTCCCTTTGTGTTAACCTTGTACACGATGCATTAAAACCATTTCAATATTTTTATTGGAAATAAAACAAATACCCACGGAAACTACCCATATTGTGTGCATTTTAATGCAGACAACGTAGCCAATAAGTACAACGCCACGCCGAAAGATGAGTACATGCACTGCTAGAGTTTCCAAAAGCAATTCTCTGTTTAGTTTGCCAAGCCATGCATTATCCAAATACAATCATGTTAAATAGCTATTATCATCAATGATGTCAACAAGCCTGCCTGTCTAAAGTAACAGCGGTTTGTTCCAGTGTTATGTGTACATGGTTTGTATAGCAAAGCTTCTCTCACAAATACGTTTCTTGGCAGGCTGGAAGGTGCCTGTAATGAAACTGTATTCGTTACCAGTGGTTCTCAATGTGATGTTCGGGGACCCCCAGGGATCCTTGAAGTGGTTCCAGGGGGTCCCCACTGAAATGGGTTAATATACGATACTACTCGATTATCAGTACAAATAATGAAAAACAAAAAGTGGTTAAATGTCTGAACATACCGGCGTACATACACAGTGTGAACAAACGAACAAGAAAGCAAACAAACAAACAAAAATATAATTTGACACAACACTGATGACAGTGCTGTCAAACAAATCTATGAAGCTAACTATGTAATGTATGAAAAAGTTTATTCTGCATGTAGTGCAGGGGAGGGTGGTCCCTGCTTCATGTCTCTCTCTGCGAAGTGGTCCATAGCCTGAAAAGCGTTGAAGACCCCTGTACAACTCTAGTGAAGGTGAAGCTAAGGAGAGACCAGGTATTCAGTGCAGAGTGGAGGTGTGCGCTGTATGTATGTTCTCCCATGGTAGACCGTGTATCTGTGTATAGTGTTATCAGCCACCCGTATCCTGTTTACCTGACGGAGGCAAAGACTCTGTGTTGAAACTCCTTAAAAGTCAAACGCCAGAGGAGGCCGAAGGCTGCAGGAGCACATCTAAACCTATACCACATGTTATCACACACACACACACGCACACACGCGTGCGCACACACACACACACACACACGAGCACACACGTATTACTACACTTGTGAGGACATATATTGAGTATTTTAGGACAGTGTTTTTATTTTATTTTATTTTTTGAAGATGAGATGGGGGTGGGAGGGGAAGACACGCAGCAAAGGTCGTACGGGATCGGTACTCGAACCCGCGACACGCTGTCATGAGGGATTACCAGCCTAGGTGCCTGGACCACTAGGCCGGCCCGGGCCTGCGTTGCTATTCTTTAACCCCAATTCTATCAGCAGATGTACAATGTTTCGGGTGTGAGCTTGTTGTAGATTGTCTATTTTCAGTCTGTGACACCGCCATGTGACTGAGGATAAACGCAGGCATACAGTACCTCCAACCCTAAGACCTATACCTAACCTCTACATGTCTAATCCTATCCCTAGCCTCAGTCTTTTCCCAATTGTAAAGCTACCATCAAACAACTATTTATCTTACGAGGACCGTGCAGGAAAATTGTGCTCACCGTGTCCATTTCTCAAATTCGACTATACATTTGGCCCTCACAAGCATAGTAAGACAAGTACACACATACACACACTCTCTCCCTCGATCCCTCTCTCCCCACCAGCCGCGGGGCGCCATGGTTACCTTGGAACTTTAACGTGGACCAGCTGGCGTACTTGGGTTGTGAAATTGCATTGCTGCTAACACACGTGCACGCACACGTACGCGCGTGTACATGTGCGCGCGCGCACACACACACACACACACACACACACACACACACACACACACACACACACACACACACACACACACACACACACACACACACACACACACACACACACACACACATTTTGCAGAGGATCAAAGGCAGTGGTGAGCCCTGCTCAGCACAGCAGCCCTCCTGCTCGTGCCCTGGGCTACATGGACATCCTAACATTCCACAGTGTCCAGCTCGGTAATATGTGGCCTGCAGCCTAATGAAGATGGACTGTGTTTATAATGCTCATGTTTGCTCTGATCACTAACATAATCCTTTACCTACGCAACAACATGGAGGACTAGAAAAATAACGCTCCTTTTGTTTTTCCTCCTCCTCCGAAAGTGGGAGAAGAGAAGAGAAGAGAAGAGAAGAGAAGAGAAGAGAAGAGAAGAGAAGAGAAGAGAAGAGAAGAGAAGAGAAGAGAAGAGAAGAGAAGGGGAGAAATGCCGTAAAAAAGATTACAGGTACATTATGGACAGTGGTGGAACAAGTATTCAGATTTTTTAAAACAAAAAAATATCATTATTATTTTTTCATTCCTGAGTCAATATATAAATGTACTAATACAAAACATTGTCATTGACAAAACAATAGAACATTGTGTTTGAACCTGGATCATCATCAAGGCCTCTCTCAGTGACAGTGGTTCCTACTTCCTACCACAGCAGTGAATTACTGCTCAGGAAGGAGACCAAACCAAACAAAACAACTCTCCATGAATGCAAGGCTTCACGAGGTGAGTAATTCATAGGGGGAGGGGGGGGGGGGGGAAGTAATTTTCCGGGTGAAGTATTCCTTTAAAAATCAAAAATGTAAACCCGAGCATCCGTATTCTGGGGGAAACGTTCCGGGAAAATAGCCGATCTACAAGCTTACAACGTGTCACATTGCAACGCGTTGTAAGCGTTTACAATGTATAGCAGAATAAACACTAGTATGGAACCCTGAGGGACACCGCTCAACAATGAGTGAACGTATGGACAGAAATGGAAGAAGTACTCAGAGCAGTATAAATATATATATATTATATTTTGCTTGAGTAAAATTAGAACAAGACAAATACGTTGATACTAGAGCTGTTGGAAAGAAATTCAGGTGTCAAATATAATTTGAATATGAATTTTGTTTTATATAAAACGTAATAAAGCATCAAATGTGATTATAGAGGAAAACTGACGGCACTGTTTGCACTTTAAACTGTTGTATCTCAGGTAGGCAACATTTATTACCAGAAGAGACATTTTTGGCCCAAAAACGTATTACAATTCTATCTGTAGCCGCAAAATATGTTTGCTTTATTTATTTGTGATTTTTCTGGTCTTTCAATATTACATTTTATTGTTTGCTAATTTCTCAAAGCATATCAAGTATAGACCAGTACCAGTACCAGTAAACAGGCAGCATTGGTGGTGAAAACAAACCAAGATTATTATTATTTTCCTTCATTAAATTAGTTTCTTATTTTTATCTGGTGTATAGGCAACATTGTTTTGCAATATCAAAATGAAAGAATATATAACTTTATGCCTACTACAAATTCAATAATAAATGATGATTAAAATGCAAAAAGAAAAGAAAAAAAAAAGAAAACCTCTTATTCCTTTTCATACTTCAACTGGGAGCCACGGGAGAGGGCCTAAACTTGACCTAATCTAAGTTGGATGGTTAGAGCGCCACGATTGCATACAAAGTCAATGCAAAGACGAGAATTGCGCGAACGGGCGCGGCGCGACCTGGCGCAACACAAAGGGGACGAACCGAGGCGAATATATATATTGAAGTCTGAACGCAGCTTTAGAGCCACATGTGGCTCTAGATCAGCAGGTTGCCTACTGTACCCCTGGGCTAACCTTATGTACCTCAATATCTAACCGCATGTCATGTCCATACTGTATCAGCTGGATTATGGTTGTTATGCTTATTTGGATCGCTGCCACTCTTTGTTGTTTCAAATCACAAATAAAAGCCTTTCTGTTTGCCGCCGTTCTTTGCACTCGCTCTTATTTGTCTTTACATTTTGACTTATTTTGTTTTTTTATTGTATTTTAATGCCCTTTTATGATGTGTTTGCTTAACCCATTTTAGGCGGGAACCCCCTTTGGTGTTTTAAACATTATGTTATAATTTTGCTATTGAAAAACAGCAGATCTACAAGCTCATAGCGCGCCACCAAGTGGCGCGCTACGAGCTTGTAGGTCTGCTATTTTTGAAAAATCGTAAAAACGCGGCACAAATCTTTGAATAGGTATATATTCTTTCAGAGCGAACGTTTTTGTTTATTTCGACGTCGGGCCTAAATGGCTTAATGTTTTACTGTAAAGCACATTGAATGGCCTTGTTGTTGGAATGTGCTATAGACATAAAGCTGCCAAGTACTGCTGGTATAACATGGAGCCTGTTGCTGTGGACTGTTTTCACTCTGCAGGCACACAGGAGGAGGCAGCGTGCGTGCGTGTATGCGGCTGTTCTCTCAGACAAAAGACGAGGCACCGGGGGATGTTTTTCTGCCTGCTTGAGACTCTGACACCTGCCTCGCCACGGCAAATTGGAACGGCTCACTCTCAAATGAGATTTCTGCTCGCCTGCGTGGGGGACTGGAGAAAAAAAAGGTCACCCATTACAACTATTCTACATGATTCACCGTTATCGCATCTCCGCTCTCTCTACCTTTCCCTTTAATTAGCTCGGGAGACCCGGGTCAAGGTGTGTGTGTGTGCACGTGTTCCAATCCATGTGTGTTAACCCATTCTGGGCGGGAACCCCTTTTGGTGTTTTAAACATTATGTTATAATTTAGCTATTGAAAAATAGCAGATCTACAAGCTCATAGCGCGCCACCGAGTGGCGCGCTATGAACTTGTAGGTCTGCTATTTTTTGAAAAATCGTTAAAATGTGCCTCAAATCTTTCAGAAAATTGTCATTTTTTTTTAAATTTCGACGTCAGGCCTGAATGGGTTAAGTCTGTGTGTGTGTGTGTGTGTGTGTGTGTGGGGGTGGGGGGGGATTCAATGTTATTCAGTCTAATTCTTATATTGTGTATAGAGACACCGGAATGGAATTGCTGCATTGTTATCCACTGCACTTTAAAGATACAATGTTGCAAAACGATGGAATTTTTTATCATCTGGCAAAACAATGAAAAATAAAAATAAATAATAAACGTATATGCTGGTATTTATTTTTCTTCTATTCTTGCAGTGAATAGTTGGATATAATTAGCACTGCTTATTTTCCCGGACTTGGTTTAGAGAAGGTCCTCTCCTTGCCGTACCAATTATGCATATGAAAACAGTCAGACAAGATGCTAGCCCCAAACGTCCTCAGAATACGCTACTGTGAGGTATATGGTATAAAGAGACATTCAACCAGTTGAATAATGTGTTGACAGGAGTCCCCCAAGGGCCTACACTTGGCCCCCCTCAATTTTAACCCTTATAGAGGGTATGCACTTGACATCATCGTATCTGGAAGTTATGCGGGAACGCCCACTGAGTGGCAAAAAACAGAAAAGTCCTGTCTGATTGCATTAAACAATGTTAAACTCACCAACATTGCAGCTGTACGAAAAGCTTGAATTATCCTCTTTCTATCTGCAAAGTTTTTGTTTCATAAAAATCCACCATGGAAACGTTATGAGCTACTTTCTGTCAAGAAATGCCCTGCATTTAGACACTCCTTAAATGGTTCTTCCGATAAGTTTGGGAGGATATGGGGTCCATTCTTTCAATTCATTCAGAATTTGAATCCGTCTCTGCTTGAGGATGTGTGAGGTCTGCTGGACTTTTGATTTAAAAGTAGCCTATACTGTGATTGGATTACTGTGATGTAATGCGGATTATGGATGTATCGTGTACTTATTGTTTATAGGATGTTGTGTACTGTTTTGTCTGTTTTTGTCTGCCTTTTATTTTTCAACTTTTATTGATCCTGTATTTAAGGTTTGTTTGTCTTGTTTTCTGTTGTCCTTTTTCTTTGGGGTGAAAATTCAATGTGTTTATTCTTGTACGTTGTACTTGTGGGGTTTGTTAAGAGAAGCTGTTAATGCCGCCATTTATTATTTTTCAACTCCAGTATCTCAATAATGCTTCTGTGAAATAACCAATAAACAAAGTTATAAAAAAAAAAAAAGAAATGCCCTGCATTTGATTATTTTTCTAAGTGTCAGACTTTGGAAGTGCTTGTTTTCAATAACACAACATTTTGCTGCCTCCTGCATTATGTGACATTTAGAAACAGGTGGTACGCAGGGCGGTTGGGTGATTTCCAACGAGAGCTTCCAAACTCCAACACTCCATGCTGCTCAATGTTTTGCCACTCAGTCTAGATGAGGGGGGCGTGTCCTGATGGGAAAATCATGCATGTGCATACTCTCTATGCCACATCTACAGTACAAGCTCACTGGGCCTTTAGGAAAAGCTTTTAACCCATTTTGACCTGAGATCAGATTCTAAAAATGTCTTCTACATCCTGACAGTTTCCTGAAAAAGCTATGTTTCTATGTCAGTCGTTCTTCGATTTTTCAAAAATAGCAGACCTACAAGCTCGTAGCGCGCCACTCGGTGGCGCGCTATGAGCTTGTAGATCTGCTATTTTTCAATAGCTAAAGCATAACGTAATGCTAACACCAAAAGGGGTTCCCGCCCAGAATGGGTTAAGGTGCTAGGGTGGCGCAGTGGCTGCCCACTGGGTGTGTTCGAGTCCACCGTGGTGCATGTACGGCTTTGTGGAGCTTCTGCATGCCATGCACGGACACAATTGGCCCGTGTTCGGGGGAGGAGGGGGATAATTGTCACCGCAGGTACGCCTACAGGCTCCCCACCTGTCAGCGGGGAGTGTTGGGCGGGAGGAGTATAGGATGAAGGCTCTACGTCCTCCCGGTGGGGGCTCCTCTCTGGCAGGTGAGTCAGTGGGATTCAACAGCAGTAATAATAATAATAATATCTGGGATTTATATAGCGCTTTTCATAAGTACAGTACTCAAAGACGCTTTGCATGCATCTGTCGGGCGAACACGTAAATGTGTGTGGGGACGAATTAATTAACATAGCGAAAAAAGAGGATAAAAATAAAAAAGGAGAAGCTTGTAGATCTGCAATTGTCACCAAAGGTGTGCTTAATAATACACACAATGTTTTTGTTTGAGTTTTAATAGCTTACTGGCTTTGATAGTAAGACCAACCATTTTGTATTTTACAATGGAGGCCTTACAATACACTTATGCAATTGAACAAATGTTCAAATGTGTGTGTTCAAAATGGCAATTGAACACACACACACACACACACACACACACACACACACACACACACACGCACACGCACACGCACTCGCACTCGCACACACACACACACACACACACACAAACACACACGCACACGCACACACACGCACACGCCTGGTGGTCAGGTTCATTGGTGGAGTGAGGTGTGTTTATAATGGCGTCCCAGCAGTGAGTGAGGGACTGTAATGTAGTGACTGGCTGTGCATTGATCAGGCGTGAGCAGCAGAGTTTAACACAGAGCCGCGGCGAGGCGGAAACCTCGTAGTTCCATATTTCAACTTTTTGTGTTTTCTCGCAAATGAACGACCCACAGCTATACATCATCACACAAGAGTGTCGCACAGAAATTAACAAATACAAGCTCACGCAAACGCGGCAGGATACCGCGTGCCGTGAGCGCGTTGAGCGGCTATTTTCACTATATTTGAAATAATTATAAAAAAGGAACGATTTTGGACATGCAAGGTTTTCCGCCCGACGGCGACGACTGCTGAATGTGATTTGACTTTAAGGTGAGTTAAAGCCCCTCAGCTTCACACAGCCTGCTCTGGGCTTCACCAATCAGCTGAGGCTGTCGTTCTGGATCACGCAAGTCCCCGCGCTGTGGCTTTCTGTAATGCTTCCATCAATAAATACATGCGCAGCGTGCACACGCACACAGACACACACGCACGCACGCACGTGCACAGACACACACACACACACACGCACACACACACACACACACACACACACACACACACACACACACACACACACACACACACACACACACACAAACCCACAATGTAAGCCTTCTCTCTTCTTTCCTCACCCCATCCTTCCCTATGTCGTACTCTCTCTCTCTCTCTCTCTCTCTCTCTCTCTCTCTCACGCACGCACGCACGCACGCACGCACGCACGCACGCACGCACGCACGCACGCACGCACGCACGCACGCACGCACGCACGCACGCGCGCACAGTGCATCAATACCAAAAGGCTTTAATCAACTCTCCGAGGAAGACATCATTGCATTTAGAATCAAACCTATGGAATCGATACCTGTGTTAGACTTTAAATGACAGAGTGCTTAGATGGAGCTCATGCGAGCGCGTCGCCCCAGGTTGGGGGTCTGAACGGAAAGGGAGAAGAGGTGCACGGGACGCGTGGATGGTCCGTGTGTGTTTGTGATTTTGGGAGCTGCGATGCGGAACCCTCGCAGAGCAGAATGCTGTGGGCCTGTTAGGATGGTTCAGTTCTGACCGACCGGTGAAATATCTGAGTGCCGTGAAATAGGAGAGTAGATTGAAATGCCTCTCTCTCTCTTCCTCACTCTCACTCTCTGTCTCTCTCTTCCTCTTCTTCTTCTTCTTCTTCTTCTTCTTCTTCTTCTTCTTCTTCTTCTTCTTCTTCTTCTTCTTCTTAGCATGGCAAAGTTCTTCTCAAGTTCATGGAGTAAAGCTAAAAAATATCCCAAGTCCCAATCTGCTATTTGTGAAACAGTGTGAAGACACACACACACACACACACACACACACACACACACACACACACACACACACACACACACACACACACACACACACACACACACACACACACACACACACACACACACACACACACACACACACACACACACAGTAAATTATGGTATTATCAACCTACAGGTATGTTGCTGCTGCTCTGCGTGGTGTGTTGTGAGCTTGTACATCTGCCATTTACGGTGCACTACATGCTTCCATAGAAGGCGACTGAGAACGTTCAATCCATGCAAAGTGTTTCTGTTTCCCTGTCTGTCGACAGAGCAGACAGCCAAATATGCAGAAGTCGTCACAGATAGGCTAACATCATGATGGGCCACGACTCACGAGCCCACGACACCAAATAATAGACATAGTCGCACACTCAACTGTACTACTGTATATTATACAGTTGGGTGTGCGACTATGTCTATTTCTTTTTTGGCAACCCGCCATGTAAAGATTCATGGTCTAGATCTGACTGCAAGGGTAGGAGGAGATGATTGGATACTATAGGCTTAAAGTACTAAAAGTACGGCGGCACTCGGGTGGAGCGGTGGTAAATTATATCTGCCCACCCCCATGGAGGTTGTGGGTTCGAATTCGCCGTGGTGCTGGATTTATAGCAGCGGTTCTCAAAGTGGGGGTCCGGGGGACACCCCCAGCGGAGGTGGGGGGGTTAAGGGGGTTCCAGGGGGTCCGCAGTTAAGAATGTGATTCTTTTTATTTTTCTTTAAAATAAATTCACATATAGTGTCAATTATCTAATGTAATCCTGGGCGCTACACTTCCTCTGCTAACCTGGGGGTCAGCGGACTGACCTCATGCCTCCTTCTATCCATGCCAAGCCACTTCTTTTCACCTGACAGGGGGAGAGCTTCCCCGGCTGGACGTAGTGCGTGGAAGGAACACGTTATTCCGACCAGTTCCTTTCCCCTCCATCAGGTGCCCCGGCTGGATTCTTAACTAAATAGTGAAGCTAAATAGTTAAGAACCCCCATCACTCTCAGAGTGACAGGGGTCTGTGGCCGTGGCCTGATGCAGACCAAACCGGGAGCCATTGCTGTATACTCTACATACTATATGCACTCTGGATCTTTCTCTCTCTCTCTTTCTCTCTCTCTCTCTCTCTCTCTCTCTCTCTCATTTGGGGGTCCTCCTTGACGTGAACATTTTTGAGAACCAACGTCTATTTGACTGCACGTGTTTTTGATTGACAAAAGACTAATAACACCTTTTTAGTTTTTTCTTTTTTTGTTGCAGAATTGAACCTCCACATTTGAGACGTGCCCCACAGGGAGGTGTGTGTGTTGTGGAGATACATGGTGAGGTGTGAAGTGTATGGAAGAGAAGGAGCAGAACGTCAGTGTGTCAGTACAACACTAAGTGATGCTGAGCTGTGGAAGGAAAGCACACAATCACGCCGAGTGTGCGTTTCCATTTCACTGATGGCAACACACACACACAAACATATGTTATACACACAAACCCGCACGCACGCAAGCACGCACGCACGCACGCACGCACGCACGCACGCACGCACGCACGCACGCACGCACGCACGCACGCACGCACGCACGCACGCACGCACGCACGCACGCACGCACGCACGCACGCACGCACGCAATTTGGAAAAAGCGAGCAGTGTAGGTGTGTGTGTGTGTGTGTGTGTGTGTGTGTGTGTGTGTGTGTGTGTGTGTGTGTGTGTGTGTGAGAGAGAGAGAGAGAGAGAGAGGGAGGGGGAGAGAGAGAGCATGCCTTATATATTATTGCAGTCACGCTGCCCCACGTCTGAAAACATTTCGCAGGCTGTGCAAGAAAAATGTAAATCGGAGGACCGCCAAATCAGACACACGCACACGTACACACACACACACACACACACACACACACACACACACACACACACACACACACACACACACACACACACACACACACACACACACACACACACACACACACACACGCATTAGTGCGCACACACACACACACACACACACGCATTAGTGCACACACACACACACATGCA
>NW_027638340.1:0-51278 GCF_951216825.1 Electrona antarctica
CACCACCTCATGCACTCGCACGCACGCACGCACGCGCGCACGCGGACACGCACACACGCACACACACAATCAAACTCAACACCTGCTTGTTATGTGGAGGTTTTGTTTGTTTGCTTTGTGCTAGATTGCTCTTATTGAACGGCACGGCTCGTATTGATCACAGAATGAACACCTTCTATTCTCTTCATTTGGTTTTATCTTTCACTTTAGTTTTGATTACCTTTTTTTTGTTCTCCTGAGTTTAGTTCAGTTCAGTGAGAAAGCAAGGACTGTCTGTCTGTCTGTCTGTCTGTCTGTCTGTCTGTCTGTCTGTCTGTCTGTCTGTCTGTCTGTCTGTCTGTCTGTCTGTCTGTCTGTCTGTCTGTCTGTCTCTTTCTTGCCTCATTTCTTTCTATCCAGTCAATGAGGAGCATATTTTGAATTATCAATTTCTAATCACTGGGAGTAATTATGTGTTACATTTTACATCTTCACCTTCATTCTTCTTCTTGGTGTTAAGTTAATGAAGCTGAAAGTCGGGACGCCTCTAATTCTGGAGCCGTGTGGACCTTCCAGAGAGGAGACCCCCCCCCCCCCCCAGGCAGAGAGAGAGACCCCCCCCCCCCCCAGGCAGAGAGAGAGACCCCCCCCCCCCCCCCCGTGTGGACCTTCCAGAGAGGAGACCCCCCCCCCCCCAGGCAGAGAGAGAGACCCCCCCCCCGTGTGGACCTTCCAGAGAGGAGACCCCCCCCCCCCCCAGGCAGAGAGAGAGACCCCCCCCCCCCCCCCGTGTGGACCTTCCAGAGAGGAGACCCCCCCCCCCCAGGCAGAGAGAGAGACCCCCCCCCCCCGTGTGGACCTTCCATATTTTTCAAGACTGACGTCATGTTTGATGAGGTCAGGTTTCAGTCAGCTTGACTTAAAAGAGTGTGAGGAGCATTAGTCAAAGAGAAGAGAGAGAGACAGACCATTAGATCACACATAGAAAGATAAACCCTTACAACCTAATATTCTGCTGTAATCACATCATAAACATTCCTGGATTGTATAAGACAGACATCACTGGTTGAAGACACCCCATGACCACTAGTTAAGAAACCTATAAGAGACCAAACGTATCTATCAATAGTTTTGTTTCTGAAATGGTTCGTCCGTTCAGGTATCTTGAGTGGAAAGAAGAATATGAAGCAAAGACAGAGGCTGAAATCCAGAGGCTGAAATCCAGACGATGATCCAGGAGAGACGAGTGAAGATTCAGGAGGTCAAACACTCAGTAGAGCTCAGCAGGAAAGATGCAGACACAGTGATAGCAGGCAGTGTGCAGGTCTTCACTGCTCTGATCGGCTGTATTGAGAGAAGCCAGGCTGAGCTCATTGGTGTGATTGAAGAGAAGCAGAACACAACAGAGAAACAGGCTGAAGGATTCATCAAAGATCTGAAACAGGAAATCACTCAGTTGGAGAAGAGAAGCTCTGAGCTGAAACAAATCTCACACTCTGAAGACCACCTCCACCAGAACTTCACCTCCATCAACACCCCTCCATCCATCAAGGACTGGACAAAGGTCAATGTCCATCAGTCTTCATGTGTGGAGACTGTGAGGACAGCTGTGGCTCAGCTGGAGAAGACACTCAGTCAAGAGGAGATGAAGCTCTGTGATGTTGAGCTGAGGATGATCAAGAGATATGCACTGGCCCCCAACAATGGTTTGTGGACTATAAGGTTGAGGAATGGAAATGAGTACTGGGCTTGTGCTGGCCCTTCTGTCCTCCTCCCTGTAAGAGAGAAGCTCCAGACAGTGGGAGTGTTTGTGGATTATGAGGAGGGTCTGGTCTCCTTTTATGATGTGGAGGCCAGAGTTCACCTCTACTCTTTCACTGGCTGCTCCTTCACTGAGAGACTATATCCATTCTTCTGTCCCGGTCTTAATGATGGTGGTATAAACTCTGCTCCTCTGATCATCTCTCCTGTCAACATGGACGCTGATCTCGGTGAGGACGGAGGGAACATGTTCCCTCCAACGTCAAAAAGAAGAAAAATATGACGTCTCTCCAGTAATTCCAATATCATCTGACTCCACAAGTGCATTCATGAAACAATACATTTAAATAAAATAATAAAAGAAAGAGCTCATGGGTTGGTGAACCAATAGGGAGGCCGGTGGGCGGCGGCCACGTTCTGGCCAGCCCATTCCCATCAGGGCTGGTCGAAGCGGATCACCTGTTAACATCTGTCTGGGAAAAAAAACGCTACTTCCATGCTCGGACGGACCCAGCCAGGGACCCAGGTACACACATAGCTGGGCAATGGAGTGGTTGCACAACTACATTTTTTTTTTAAATAAAATAAATAAACATGATCCCTAGTATCAATTCAGTATTTTAGCTGTGACGTGAGCGCCCCCTCCTGAGATACTTCCGGTCCTACTTTTGTGTCCCCATAGAGTTATACTGTGACGCTCCGTCGGACTAAAGACGAAAACAACCACGAAAGTCACATTTTACCACTTTCCTCGCAACAACAAAGCTGCGCTGCTCTCCCAAATCTGGCTGTGACAGGTCGTCTTCCCCACACGGAATACTATCGCCATTTTGTATTTGTATTTATTTGTATTTATTTATTCAGCACAGTATAAAAAACAACACAGTGAACATATAAATATAATGAGGGTAAAGTGCTAGGCTGAGGCAAAAAAGCCCAAGGGGCTTATAGAGGCCTCTACCTGTAAAACACAATGAAACATCTTATACGAGGCCTCTACCTGTAAATCACAATGAAACATCTTATACGAGGCCTCTACCTGTAAATCACAATGAAACATCTTATACGAGGCCTCTACCTGTAAATCACAATGAAACATCTTATACGAGGCCTCTACCTGTAAATCACAATGAAACATCTTATACGAGGCCTCTACTATGTAAATCACAATGAAACATCTTATAGAGGCCTCTACCTGTAAATCACAATGAAACATCTTATACGAGGCCTCTACCTGTAAATCACAATGAAACATCTTATACGAGGCCTCTACCTGTAAAACACAATGAAACATCTTATACGAGGCCTCTACTATGTAAATCACAATGAAACATCTTATAGAGGCCTCTACCTGTAAATCACAATGAAACATCTTATACGAGGCCTCTACCTGTAAATCACAATGAAACATCTTATACGAGGCCTCTACTATGTAAATCACAATGAAACATCTTATAGAGGCCTCTACCTGTAAATCACAATGAAACATCTTATACGACGCCTCTACCTGTAAATCACAATGAAACATCTTATACGAGGCCTCTACCTGTAAAACACAATGAAACATCTTATACGAGGCCTCTACCTGTAAATCACAATGAAACATCTTATACGAGGCCTCTACCTGTAAATCACAATGAAACATCTTATACGAGGCCTCTACCTGTAAATCACAATGAAACATCTTATACGAGGCCTCTACTATGTAAATCACAATGAAACATCTTATAGAGGCCTCTACCTGTAAATCACAATGAAACATCTTATACGAGGCCTCTACCTGTAAATCACAATGAAACATCTTATACGAGGCCTCTACCTGTAAAACACAATGAAACATCTTATACGAGGCCTCTACCTGTAAATCACAATGAAACATCTTATACGAGGCCTCTACCTGTAAATCACAATGAAACATCTTATACGAGGCCTCTACCTGTAAATCACAATGAAACATCTTATACGAGGCCTCTACTATGTAAATCACAATGAAACATCTTATAGAGGCCTCTACCTGTAAATCACAATGAAACATCTTATACGAGGCCTCTACCTGTAAATCACAATGAAACATCTTATACGAGGCCTCTACCTGTAAAACACAATGAAACATCTTATACGAGGCCTCTACCTGTAAATCACAATGAAACATCTTATACGAGGCCTCTACCTGTAAATCACAATGAAACATCTTATACGAGGCCTCTACCTGTAAATCACAATGAAACATCTTATACGAGGCCTCTGCCTGTAAAACACAATGAAACATCTCATAAGAGGCCTCTACCTGTAAAACACAATGAAACATCTTATACGAGGCCTCTACCTGTAAATCACAATGAAACATCTTATACGAGGCCTCTACCTGTAAAACACAATGAAACATCTTATACGAGGCCTCTACCTGTAAAACACAATGAAACATCTTATACGAGGCCTCTACCTGTAAATCACAATGAAACATCTTATACGAGGCCTCTACCTGTAAAACACAATGAAACATCTTATACGAGGCCTCTACCTGTAAATCACAATGAAACATCTCATACGAGGCCTCTACCTGTAAATCACAATGAAACATCTTATACGAGGCCTCTACCTGTAAAACACAATGAAACATCTTATACGAGGCCTCTACCTGTAAATCACAATGAAACATCTTATACGAGGCCTCTACCTGTAAAACACAATGAAACATCTCATACGAGGCCTCTACCTGTAAAACACAATGAAACATCTTATACGAGGCCTCTACCTGTAAATCACAATGAAACATCTTATATGAGGCCTCTACCTGTAAAACACAATGAAACATCTCATACGAGGCCTCTACCTGTAAAACACAATGAAACATCTTATACGAGGCCTCTACCTATATGTAAAACACAATGAAACATCTTATACGAGGACTCTACCTATATGTAAATCACAATGAAACATCTTATACGAGGCCTCTGCCTGTAAAACATAATGAAACATCTCATAAGAGGCCTCTACCTGTAAAACACGATGAAACATCTTATACGAGGCCTCTACCTATATGTAAAACACAATGAAACATCTTATACGAGGCCTCTACCTATATGTAAATCACAATGAAACATCTTATACGAGGCCTCTACCTGTAAAACACGATGAAACATCTCATACGAGGCCTCTACCTGTAAACAAGAGTACAAGAGATATACAATTTACAATTTAGGCATTTAGCAGACGCTCTTAATCCAGAGCGACTTACAATAGGCAAGAACAAAAAGCATGGGAATACATCACATATGTAAAAAAAAAAAAAAAAAAAAAATGCATTTATCGCGAAACATGCGTAAGCTAAGACCGTGACTAGAACATATCTATATAATGACACTATACATATAAACTATAACTAGAACATATCTATATAATGACACTATACATATAAACTACACATATATGCTATACTATGCTGTACATATATACTATGAAGTGCTATGACTACATACAATGCACTTATTGTGCTGTCTACATGACATGCTATAAGTCTGTTTCAAATGCTATATAAGTCTAAGAAGTGCTGTCTAAGGGGGTAGGGTAAGTGCTATGGGCCATGATGGAGTCTGAAAAGGTGGGTTTTCAGACTACGGCGGAAGATCGGGAGTGATGCTGCAGTTCTGATTGCAACGGGAAGTGCATTCCACAGTTTTGGGGCCAGAAGGGAGAAGAGTTTGGGACGTGTGGAGCGTTGTCCCGGCGTTTTTAGTGAGGGTACTTCCAGCTTCCCTGCGTTGGCTGATCTGAGTGCGCGGGAGGGTTTGTAGGGTTCAATCATGCTGGCAAGATATGGGGGAGCCATACCTTTGGTTGCTTTAAATGCCAACATCAGAGTTTTGTATTCTGTGCGGGCAGCGACCGGGAGCCAGTGCAGGGAGCGGAGCAGGGGGGAGACATGTGAGAATTTTGGCTGGTTGAAGACCAAGCGAGCTGCGGCATATAGCTGCGGAGCTGCGGATATAGAACATCCAGAAGACATGATTGCAGTATATAAAACAAGACACAAAACAACAAAACAAAAAAAAACAACAAGAACATGATTAGAATTATTGGTTATCTACACTGTCTCCTATTGAAGTGGTGCACATCACTGTCTCCTATTGAAGTGGTGCACATCACTGTCTCCTATTGAAGTGGTGCACATCACTGTCTCCTATTGAAGTGGTGCACATCACTGTCTCCTATTGAAGTGGTGCACATCACTGTCTCCTATTGAAGTGGTGCACATCACTGTCTCCTATTGAAGCGGTGCACATCACTGTCTCCTATTGAAGCGGTGCACATCACTGTCTCCTATTGAAGCGGTGCACATCACTGTCTCCTATTGAAGTGGTGCACATCACTGTCTCCTATTGAAGTGGTGCACATCACTGTTGAACTGGAAAAGGTCTTTACATGGCAAAGAAAATGAAACTGGCTGGAACAATACTTTGAAAATAAAGTTGCAGGTTAGGTATGTATTTAAATTAAAGATTGGTAAAATATTGAGTTGTTTGAAAAGAGGGGCAGAATGAGCAGACCAATCACTGTATGTGGCAATCCTGCAGAATCTTTTTTGCAACATGTGGAGTTTGTGAAGATGAGTATTATAAGTAGCTCCCCAAATGATATTGCAATATATAAGATATGGATACATTAAGCTATAATAAAGAGTTGGGAGACAGTTTTGATTAACCAGACTACGGAATTTGCCAATAATGCCAATATATTTTGATATTTTCTTACAGACATGGCTAATGTGGTTTGTCCAGCTTAGTCTTTCATGGATAATTACACCAAGGAAGGTTGTTGATGTAACCTGAGAAATTGGATCATCTCCTATAGACAGACAGGTGTTAGAATTACAATACTTATTATTTTTTTATGTAAATGTAATACAATTCGATTTTGTTTTATGTTCAGTGATAATTTGTTTAATTTAAACCATTTTGCAAATCCATAGTGTAGTAACTTTTGAAGAAGAATATCATAATTAACAGTATCAAATGCTTTAGATAAGTCGAGAAAAAATCCCAAAGCGTATTCATTATTATTGAATGCAGTGTGAATTTTATCAACCAATTGAAGAATAGCCATTTCTGTAGAATGATTTTTCCTAAATCCATATTGGTGTTCATACAGTTTGTTATGGTCCTGCAGATGTTCCATCATTCTGTTAAAGACTAATTTCTCCAGAATCTTTGAGAAACATGGGAGAACAGAAATAGGGCGGTAGTTACTAAATACACTATGGTCTCCAGATTTGTAGACAGGAACTACTTTGGCAATTTTAAGGTCATTGGGTATTATTCCAGTTTCTAAAGATTTGGTGAAAATGTGGGTCAAAGGCTTAACAATTGAATTTCTAGTTTTAATGATTAAGTTAGATCTGATCTCATCATGACCAGCAGCTGAGTCTTTCATGCACATAATTATGTCCATGATTTCCTTCTCTGTAGGAGGTTTGAAGCTCTGAATAGAAGGATGGTGACCTGTCAGAAACCCAGATGGAGACCCGGCCTTAGGACTTATCCTCTCTGATAGAACTGTACCAATATTAACAAAATAATTGTTAAAAGCATATGCAATGTCAGATGGGTCGGAGTAAACTCTATTTTCATCAACATCAACAAATTGAGATGGGAGAGTGGCTGTAGCCTTTTTCCTATTTAGAAGCTGGTTGATGACTCTCCAGGTGGTTTTGATGTTATTTGAAGCCTCATTAAATTTGTCTGAAAAGTACTTTTTCTTAGCAGTTCTAACAAGATGATTGTAATTGTTGCGATATTTCTTATAATTTGCTATATTAATTGGGGATGGATTACAGATTAATTTCTTATACAATTTATTCTTAGCTTTCAGAGACGTATGGAGATCTGGTGTAAACCAGGGTTTTCTAAATGCACAGACCTTGTTTGCTTTTTTACTGACAAGAGGAAAGCACCTGTTGAATTAAAGTACTTCAAAAATGACTGATATGCTTGTTAAACATCATCCCATAGGATGTCATCAATCAGCTTCTCAAATCGGTCAACATTTATTTTGTTAAACACTCTAAACCTTAGAACGTTGTCTGCCTCCTGGTGGTTAACTGGGGGTTTTGATGAGAAGTGAAACACAGGATAATGGTCAGATATATCAGAATGAAAGACACCAGATTTCCATACATTATTAAGAGAGTTAGTAAATATGTTGTCAATAAAGGTTGCAGATGAAGAAGTCACTGGAGTAGGTTTAGTAATTAAGGGGTATAAGGAGTTTGCATACAGAGTATTCAAAGTGAAGAAGACTCACTGTTAAATAGATTTATATTGTAATCGCCCAAGAGGAAACATACTTTACCTTCTCGGTTAATTTTGTCCAGTACACATGTAAGACTAGAATTGAAATATTCAATGTTTGAGTCTGGGGGCTTGTATATGCAGCCTATGACAACATGCTTACCAACAAAAATGTCACAAGAGGGTATTTCAAGAAACAGTGATTCAACATCATGACTCTCAGAGTTGAGTGCTAGATCATCTCTGTTTGAATTGATATTTATTGTGTAGGTATATGGATACACCTCCACCAGATTTAGCCATTCTACAATGGTGTAGAGCATTATAATTTGGAATGTCAAAGACAGATGTCAACTCATCAGTCAACCAGGTTTCAGAAAATGCTAAGACTGAAAATTCATGATTTAACAAAGACAAAAAATGAAAAAGTGCCTCATGATTTTTAGAGAGACTACGGATATTGAAGTGAAAAGTAGAGAACTGCTTTGTTTAGGGCTTTGGAATCTCAAGTAGTAGACTATGAAATTGATCGATACTAAAATAGTCACAAGATAGTGACTCAGAAGTTGGAGAGCTAAAGAAGTTTGAATCAGGATCAAGAGGGTCCATACATTTGGAGTCACTACGTAGGCTCAGATCAAAAGGATTGAAATGCATAGGACTTGAGTCAGTTATTAACTTAAACTTGCATTTTAAATCCTCAACCAATCCATCATCATCAATATCATGATATGGGAAAATGGAGATACACTCAGAACAAGTCCAAGAGCTCCATTCATTCATCTCATGTGCATTAATAGGTGTGCATCTCAGATGGTAAAACTCTGTACAGCAGGTACAACAAACAGTAGGGTTAGAAAGGATATGATGGCAGTGATGACAGTGAGAGCTGACCATTAGAGAGTATAAGAGTGATCATGTGTACTGATACTGTATACTGAGTGTGTGTGTGTGTGTGTGTGTGTGTGTGTGTGTGTGTGCAAACTTGACAACAATGGGCCTGGGCCTGGTGGAGGATGGAGAAGGTTTTCCAGTCCTGTGGGCCCGCTCCAGCTCAATGGGCCTGGGCCTGGTGGAGGATGGAGAAGGTTTTCCAGTCCTGTGGGCCTGGTGGAGGATGGAGAAGGTTTTCCAGTCCTGTGGGCCTGGGCCTGGTGGAGGATGGAGAAGGTTTTCCAGTCCTGTGGGCCTGGTGGAGGATGGAGAAGGTTTTCCAGTCCTGTGGGCCTGGGCCTGGTGGAGGATGGAGAAGGTTTTCCAGTCCTGTGGGCCTGGTGGAGGATGGAGAAGGTTTTCCAGTCCTGTGGGCCTGGGCCTGGTGGAGGATGGAGAAGGTTTTCCAGTCCTGTGGGCCTGGTGGAGGATGGAGAAGGTTTTCCAGTCCTGTGGGCCCGCTCCAGCTTTAACTTCTCTGACAGCAGCTTCTTCACTTTGACCTCAGAGTCAGACCATTTCTCACCCTCTGACTCTTTAATGCCATCAATAATGACATTGTTTCTTCTGGATTGACTTTCCATATAATCAAGTTTATCTTTAAGTGGGATAAGACTTTTACTGACCGATTCCACACCATTTTTCGTCTCCTTGCAGGCGTTTTCCCACGTCTTACAATAGTCTTTAAAATCTTGAAGTTCCTTTTGAGTGAATTCCAGACTAGCCTTGAGGTCAAAGACTTCAGTCATCAGCTCCCCAACCTTTTTGTCTGAGGAGCTGACGAGGATCTCAACACAGGATTTGAAGCTTTTCTCCTGTTGCTCTAAAAGAGCTTTATAGAAATCCTTTTGCTGGTCAAGCAATTCACGCACCTGAGCCATGGAAACAGCCTCCTCAGGGTTCTAAATCTGTTTTCTTGGTGCCATGACAATAGTTGGCTTGGCCAGGTAGCAACCAAAACCAGCTCAAATGTTTGTAGCAGCTGGGCCTCTGGGTATAGGCTGACTCAGCAAAGCAGAGAAGTAGGCCGAAGAGGATCCACCAAATATCATAAATCACAAAAAAACATCCAGAACTTTTGACTACTAGTCCACTTAGATTAACTATAGGATGTCAAGTAGCACTTGACATCAAAGACTTTGAAGACTTAGAAAAGCAGAATAATGAGGTATCAGGAGCGCAAACAACCAGCTGCCGACACATTTCATTGTGTCAACTAAATCCTCAATAATGCAAACTAAATTCAACTCAAGCCTGCAAACATAACAGACGTAACGTAGCACTACAAAATGACGTCGGACTTAAATACTGAATATTATATCCATATTACAGTGGCGGACCGTGCCGAAATGAACTACGCATTCAACACAACCCCCCCCCCCCCAATATCCCAGCTATGCTGCACCGGCGGGAACTAAACACACGCAGCGCACGCAGCGCACGCACGCACACACACACACACACACACACACTCAAGTGGCTTCACAGCGCACAGCCACATGAGACTCGGCCACACACACACTGTGGGCACGGACAACCACAAGTCCTGAAGTCCACAACCATAGCCTATAAAACGATCAATCATCAATAAACTGCGTCGCATCGCGATCGCATGTATATAAATATTATATATAAAGATTCTTACCATGGCTGCCTGCATCATACCAATGGTCGACCCTGCAAGCTTTTCTTGAAGTCCTTCCTTCTCGAAAAATGCTTTGACTGTAAATCCACCACTAAATCTGTTTCTTCTCCTCCTTCAGCCGTTTTCCGCGTTTGTTTGTGAGTTAAATCTATTTAGCTCCTCAATCAACCCACATATGGGAACTCGCGCAGAAAGTTTGAAAGACCCAGTTCTCTTTTCTCATTTGACAATATTTCCCCCAGCAATGGGATCCAAGCAAGACGTTTACGTCACCAAAGGCCTGCTAGCTGGCGCTGGAACTTGAAAGAAACGCCCAGCAGGGCAAACTCGAAATCTGATTGGCTAAGGAACCTGTCAATCTCTATATTGCTCCCCATTCATTTCAACAGCAAGGGGATTCACTGGAGTTTCTGCAGGCCTCCCGGTAGAGAATTTTACCCGGAGACAACACAAGGGAATAATCTCATTGGTTAAAAAAAACCAAGGGCTGTTGTACCTGCACAGAATGGAAGCAGAGCATCCAGCCTGTCTGAGTGAGAAACAGTGCAGTGGCAGCGAAATAAATATAATATTATAATTATATATAATATTATAGATAATATAATACTTTTTAAAAAGAAAAACTTATTATAAAATAAAATAAATGTCTGCATCAGGCAAGTGGGCCTGCAGAGAAGGCCTTGCTGGCCCTGACGGCACACCACTGCCATATTATGATATTAGACTGGATCTTGTCTAATGTTTTATATTGTGCTATTGTGAATTGGCAGAAGTGTCGGATCGAGAACAATCCATATCGGCAGATACTCCAAATCAAATGCTCGGCAAAAAAATAAAAAAGATGAATAGGGACATCCCTAATGTCCACCGTGTCCCTCCTCTGAACACGTCCAAAACATCCCGTTATATTAAAAAAATAAAATCTAGAGTTGCAAATCGCGGCTAATGTGGCTCTTACTAATATATACTCAAAGCTCATGGTGTCTCTCTGTGTGGGAGGCGCGTTTAGATATTGGGAGGCGGTGGCTCTGGGGTAGAGTGGCTGGATGTAACCGCAAGGTTGCCTGTTCGAACCCCGGCTCCCCCAGAGTTAGTGTCGAAGTGTCCTTGAGCAAGACACTGAACCCCTAATTGCTACCGATGTGCTGGCTAGTGCCTTGCATGGTTTCTGCCGCTATCGGTGTATGAATGTGTGTGTGGATGGGTGAATTGATGCACAATCTATGTAAAGCGCCTTGGATAAAGGCGCTATATAAATGCACCATTTACCATTTTTAAATGCACCATTTTCTCAACCTGCTCCACAGGTACACGAGCCAGGGTGACGACCACAGGCCTCAACCTGCTCCACAGGTACAGGAGCCAGGGTGAAGACCACAGGCCTCAACCTGCTCCACAGCTACAGGAGCCAGGGTGAAGACCACAGGCCTCAAACTCCTCCACAGGTACAGGAGCCAGGGTGAAGACCACAGGCCTCAACCTGCTCCACAGGTACAGGAGCCAGGGTGAAGACCACAGGCCTCAAACTCCTCCACAGGTACAGGAGCCAGGGTGAAGACCACAGGCCTCAACCTGCTCCACAGGTACAGGAGCCAGGGTGAAGACCACAGGCCTCAAACTCCTCCACAGGTACAGGAGCCAGGGTGAAGACCACAGGCCTCAACCTGCTCCACAGGTACAGGAGCCAGGGTGACGACCACAGACCTCCCAAGATCAGCTTCTTCTCAGCCCTGAGTCCGTTCTCCTGTGACATGCTGTGAATGCTGGAACCCCCTAGAGCCTGCTCTAAATCCCTGACCACTGCACTACACCAGAATGGACCCTAGAGCCTGCTCTAAATCCCTGACCACTGCACTACACCAGAATGGACCCTAGAGCCTTGCCCTAACTTCCTGACCACTGCACTACACCAGAATGGACCCTAGAGCCTGCCCTAAATCCCTGACCACTGCACTACACCAGAATGGACCCTAGAGCCTGCCCTAACTTCCTGACCACTGCACTACACCAGAATGGACCCTAGAGCCTGCCCTAAGTCCCTGACCACTGCACTACACCAGAATGGACCCTAGAGCCTGCCCTAAGTCCCTGACCACTGCACTACACCAGAATGGACCCTAGAGCCTGCCCTAAGTCCCTGACCACTGCACTACACCAGCATGCTGTGTGCAGTAGGAAACATCCAACTGTCTGAGTGAGAAGGAGACGGCATCCAGGAGAATGAGGCTGGTCGGCAGCCAGGAGAATGAGGCTGGTCGGCAGCCAGGAGAATGAGGCTGGTCGGCAGCCAGGAGAATGAGGCTGGTCGGCAGCCAGGAGAATGAGGCTGGTCGGCAGCCAGGAGAATGAGGCTGGTCGGTCGGTGATACTGGGAGGAAAGTAGTGACCAGCTAGCCAGATGTATGGAGGATGGAGACGACTGGAGACGCCGATGGACTAGAGTAGAAGACCGAGTAGAGACCGAGTAGAAGGCCGATGGACTAGAGTAGAAGACCGATGGACTAGAGTAGAAGACCGCTCAAGGTAGGAACTTAGTTGTTTTTTGCTTATTTGCTGCTGCTGCTGCTTTTGTTGTATGCTGTGTGTGATTCAATGTGATTCAATGTGATTCAATGTGATTCAATGTGATTCCAACTGGTGATTCAATGCGAGTCATTTTGGGAGTCGGGACCCGATGACTGGATGGCAATGAAACAGTTCAGTAGCTGTTTGTGGCTCTGGAATTGAACACTATTCAGTGTGTGTGTGTGTGTGTGTGTGTGTGTGTGTGTGTGTGTGTGTGTGTGTGTGTGTGTGTGTGTGTGTGTGTGTGTGTGTGTGTGTGTGTGTGTGTGTGTGTGTGTGTGTGTGTGTGTGTGTGTGTGTGTGTACAGTGGGGACAAACAGCAGAGATGCTGATCTTTCTATTTCCTCATGTAAATAAGAATCTGCTGCTTTCATTTCAGAAAGCTGAAGGCCGGATCGCTGATATCCCTCCAGACGCACGCACGCACGCACGCACCGCACGCACGCACGCACGCATTATGCAGCCCTCTGTGCTCCATCCATCCTCTTATTGAAGTGGAAAACAAATTCATTTATTCTGAACGTTGTAAAATTCATAAACCCTCTGGGTGCGATCTGACTAACACCTGCACACACACACACACACACACACACACACACACACACACACACACACACACACACACACACACACACACGCTAAATGAATCAGCAGTTATCGTACTATACTTGCGCTGCCAAAAATACTGTATGTATGTATGTATGTATGTATGTATGTATGTATATATGTATGTATGTATTGTGGCAACCCAGGGGAGAATAGGCAAGATTCACAATAAAATAAGAGGCTCAGAATCAACATAAATTGTCTTTTAGGTTGTTGTTGTCTTTTAGGTTGTTCTGTTAGGGAAAGGGGAAAACGGGGCAAAACATCAACTCAGGGTTCCTCCTGTCTGGGGCTTGGGCTTTTAGTCCTGTGGGCAGAGCAGAGAGAGAGCTAGTGACTATATGGTATTCAGGGGGTGGAGAGTGCTGTAGGCTCTCCCTTGTGGAGTTCAGTCGGCTTGTGGAATATCCATCATACCAGCCTCCTCATGAACAGAGTGATTCCTGCTTCCTCACTCCTCCATTAGTCCAAACTGACTCCCCAGGCAGCTTGGGCGTCGGCTATTTAAAAGCTTCTGTTGATTGCCTTACTGGCTGCAGGTGCGTCCATGTCCAGGCTCCCATTGGCTGCAATACCTGTACAGGGTAATATACTCCCTCTATTACCTCCCCCAGCCTCCTTATGTGGGGAACAGGCCTGGCTGTTTCCCCTGGTTTGCCACACACCCTCCCTTCCAGCTCCAGGCAGAGGCCAGGAGCGTCAACAAACCAACAGCTCTCATCTCTCCTGGACAGGGCATCTGCGTTTCCATGGGCCTTGCCCGACCTGTGCTCAACAGTAAAATTAAAATTCTGCAAATCCAAAAACCATCTTGTCACTCTTGCATTACTGTCCTTAGCTGTTGACATCCACTTTAATGGTGCATGGTCAGTCACCAGTGTAAACTTCCGGCCCAGTAGATAATAGCGTAACTTGTGTAGAGCCCATTTAATCGCCAAACACTCTTTCTCTACAGTGGAATAATTCAGTTCATGTTTCTGCAACTTACGACTTATATAGACCACTGGGTGTTCCTCTCCATCCTGGCCTTGAGATAGTACCGCTCCAATCCCTGTTCCTGAGGCGTCTGCATGCACAACAAAGGGTATTTTAAAGTTAGGTGTCCTCAAAACCGGCTCTGTGCATAGGGCTTTCTGGAGGGTGGCAAATGCTTCCTCTGCCTCGGCCGTCCAGACCACATGATTTGGGAGGCTTTTCTTGGTCATCTCATTTAGAGGTACTGCAATTGTAGCAAAGTGGGGAATGAAACATTGATAATAGCCGATTAGGCCCAAAAAGGTTTTTACCTGGCGCTTAGTGGAGGGTTTAGGCCAGATTTTTACCGCCTCCACTTTCCGGAGTTGTGGTTTCACATCGCCTCTTCCTATTGTGTAGCCCAGATACTGGGCCTCCTCTAGGCCCAGGTGGCACTTCTTGGGGTTGGCTGTCAGACCAGCGTGCCGCAGGGCCCCTAGGACAGCTCTCAAGTGTCCTAGATGGGAAGTCCAATCACTGCTGTAAATTATAATATCGTCAATGTAGGATGCCGAATACTCACGATGGGGTCTGAGGATTCTGTCCATCATGCGCTGGAACGTGGCAGGCGCTCCATGGACCCCGAAAGGCAGGACCCGGTAGTGGTACAGTCCATCCGGGGTGGAAAGGCTTCTCCCTGGCAGCCTCAGTGAGGGGCACCTGCCAGTACCCTTTCGTGAGGTCAAGGGTCGATATGAAGCGGGCCGGGCCTAAACGTTCAATAAGCTCATCCACTCTGGGCATAGGGTAGGCATCAAAATTGGAGATCTCATTTAATTTCCTAAAATCATTGCAGAACCTCTCAGTGCCATCTGGCTTGGGAATTAAAACAATAGGGCTTGACCAGGCACTCTGCGATTCCTCAATTATCCCCACATCTTTTTGACCTCGTCTCTGATGGTTTCCCTCTTAGCCTCAGGGATACGATACGGGCGGAGCCTCACCTTCTTTCCTTGCTCGGTGACTATATCATGTTGTATCACATCAGTGCGCCCCGGCAGGTCGGAGAACACATCTTTAAACTGGCTGGTCAACTCTATGAGATCTTGACGGTGGGTCGGGGCCAGTTGGGGGCCTAGAGGTACCTGTGAGGGGTCAGAGACTGGGGCTACTGCAATGAATGAGGTTATCGGAACACAGTCAGGGGGGTGCCACTTTTTTAGGAGATTCACATGATAGATTTGACAGGACTTTCTCCTCCCGGGTTGTCTCACCTTGTAGTTGACCTCACTGACCTTTTTAACCACCTCATAGGGCCCATGCCACTTGGCGAGGAACTTGCACTCGGCCGTTGGGACGAGGACAAGTTCTCCAAGCTTGAATTTCCGTATTTGGGCATTCCGGTTGTAGACCCGGGCTTGAGCTTGCTGTGCCTGCTGCATATGCTCTCGCACGAGGGGCCAGACCTTAGCCATTCGCTCTCGCATCTGGTCAACGTACTCTATGACAGAGCGATGAGGGGATGGCTGTTGTTCCCACCCCTCTCTGGCCAGATCCAGCAGGCCCCTGGGTCTCCGTCCATACAGCAACTCAAATGGGGAAAACCCTGTGGACGCCTGGGGGACCTCTCGGATGGAAAACAAGACATAAGGTATTAGCTGGTCCCAGTCTTTCCCATCAACATCAACAACATTCCTGAGCATGCGTTTGAGGGTTTTATTAAAACGTTCAACGAGCCCGTCAGTCTCTGGGTGGTAGACTGACGTTCTTATCTGTCTCACCTTCAACAACTTGCACATCTCCTTCATCAACCGCGACATGAAACAACTTCCCTGGTCAGTGAGGACCTCTTTCGCGATGCCAGCCCGGCTGAACAGGAGGAATAGTTCCTTGGCCACGGTCTTGGCATTCGCCGTCCGTAGTGGGACTGCCTCCGGGTAGCGGGTGGCATAGTCCAGGGTGACCAGGATATACCGATGCCCCCTACTGGACCTTGGCAGGGGACCAATTATGTCCATGGCTATTCTCTCGAAGGGCATGTCAATTATGGGTAATGGGATCAAGGGATTTCGATATTGTACCTTTGGGGCGGTTTTTTGGCACTCTGCACAGCTTCTGCAATATTCCTGGACAGCCTTCTTTACACCTGGCCAATAGAAGCGGCCCAGGATCCTATCATAGGTTTTTTCTACCCCCAAATGAGCCCCCAGCAGATGGGAATGGGCTAGATACAATACTTTGGGAATATAACGTTTCGGCACGAGCAACTGCTCCACCTTGTCTGTGTCCCCTTTAACCACCCTATAAAAAAGTCAATTTTTTACAGCAAATTGTGGAAAAGTGGCATCACGCACCCCGTCCACATGTTTCCCGTCTACGACGGCCACATTTCTTCTGGCTTGCTCCAGGTTTGGATCCTCTAACTGGGCAGTCCCAAACTGTCCTGGTCGGACCCCCGGCTCTACCTCCGCCAGGGGGAACTCTGAGAACGCTTCAGCAAAGCTCTCGTCGGTCGAGGACATGTTGGGCCCCGTGTCCTCCTTCCCGGGGGTCTCGGCGGGGACGCGCGCCTCTCCATCGGTCCCGGTTCCAGACGACAGGGGGACATCGGACGGGGCGGCACATGCATGCACCGGTTTGACTTTAGTTGTGCGCCGGGGCATTTTCTTTTTCCTCCCTCTCTTGTGTTCAACGGTCAACGGTCTTGCGGTCCTACAACCGCCAGAAAATGGGGCAGTCTCGTCCTATCAGCACTGGAACTGGCAATTTTTCCACCACCCCGGCCCAGACCTCAAAGGACCCTCGGGTGGTCTGTATCTTGACTTGGGTGGTGGGATAACTCTGTGTATCTCCATGGACGCAGGAAACCGGAATCGAGGGTCCTGGGGTGCCATTTGCTAGTTCGGGCCGGATGAGGGTCACGTGACTTCCGGAGTCCAACAAGGCTTCGGCATCTTGGTCCCCTACTTTAACAGGGAGCCTGGGGGCCTCGGTGCCCTCGTGGGCCCAGCAAGTGGTGAGATAGCTAGCACCCCTCTGTGGTGGATCCGGTGGGCCCTCTGTAGGCATGGACTCCTCATTCCCTGGGCAACTCCAGGACAAATGGCCCTCCTGGCCACAGGTGAAGCACCTTCGACGATCTCGAGTTGCGGCCGGGGGTCGGGTTGAATCCGGCCTGCTGGTAGGGACCTGGTGTGGGGCCTCCATATTACCCTTTCTCTGCCGGGGTTTATCTCCCCGGGGGTCAGGACGGGCCGGGCGTGAGTTCTCCTGCCGACTGCCTCGCATTAGGTCCTCTGTGACCTGGTAGTTTTCAAGTAACTCTATCAGGGCATCAACGTCGGTTGGGCTGTTGTGGGCGACGTGCCGTTTGGCCTCGGCCGGTAGTGCCCTAGTGCACCGATCCAGCACAATTCTATCCAAGGCTGCGGGTCCCTCCCCCGACATCAACCAGGCCCGAGTCAGGCGCATCAGGGCGGCAATCTGTGGCCGGACCGGAATGGAGGAGTCATAGGACCATGCGTGGACCCTCTGAGCTCTGGTTTGAAGGTTGTGTCCATAGTGTGCCAAGATGGCCAACTTCAATTTATCATAGCTACTTGCTTCTGTGGGCGGCAGGTCCCGGTAGGCCTTCTGTGCTTCTCCGGTCAAAAACGGGGCCAGTATGCCTGCCCACTGCGCCTTTTGCCACTGCTCTCTCTCTGCGGTTCTTTCAAAAATGTCCAGGTACATCTCAATGTCGTCGTCGGCCGTCTGTTTGGTGAGCACCTTGCTGGGTTCAATTAACTCTTCGGACTTGACCAAGTGTCTGCCCAGTTTAGTCATGGCCTCCTGTAAGGCCTCAAGGCCCTTAGCCTGCTGGGCCTGGTTCTGTATGAGCTGGATCAAGGCGTTCTCCATTACGCCCTGTGTCTCACTCACGAGTACTTATTTTATTGTGAATCTGTCAATGCTGGACCGAGGCTACCCAATTCTCCACCAAATGTGGCAACCCAGGGGAGAATAGGCAAGATTCACAATAAAATAAGAGGCTCAGAGTCAGAATCAACATAAATTGTCTTTTATTAACGTGTTAGGGAAAGGGGAAAACGGGGCAAAACATCAACTCAGGGTTCCTCCTGTCTGGGGCTTGGGCTTTTAGTCCTGTGGGCAGAGCAGAGAGAGAGCTAGTGACTATATGGTATTCAGGGGGTGGAGAATGCTGTAGGCTCTCCCTTGTGGAGTTCAGTCGGCTTGTGGAATATCCATCATACCAGCCTCCTCATGAACAGAGTGATTCCTGCTTCCTCACTCCTCCATTAGTCCAAACTGACTCACCAGGCAGCTTGGGCGTCGGCTATTTAAAAGCTTCTGTTGATTGCCTTACTGGCTGCAGGTGCGTCCATGTCCAGGCTCCCATTGGCTGCAATACCTGTACAGGGTAATATACTCCCTCTATTACCTCCCCCAGCCTCCTTATGTGGGGAACAGGCCTGGCTGTTTCCCCTGGTTTGCCACAGTATGTATATATGTATATATGTATATATGTATGTATGTATGTATGTATGATATTTATGAAACAAACACTTTGAGGATAGAAGGAGAATAATTCAAGCTTTCCCTACAGCTGCAATGTTGGTGAGTTTGACGTTGTTTAATACAATCAGATAGGACTTTTCTGTTTGGATGAATGAGCTGCTAATGGAAGTTGCACCTAGGTAGCACCTTGACATTACCTTATATGGTAAGATGGCCGCGGTCTGCATATGGAGAAAAAACCCGATAACGACCTAATTGAGTACCCGTTATCAATAAGCTCATGACGTCATGTTTAACCCATTTTGGCCTGACGCCAACTTAAAAAAAAAAAATGTCTTCTAAATCCTGACAATTTTCAGAAATACCTGTTTCTCATATATCAGTGGTGCTCAATATTTCATGTCAAGGACCACCAGAATTATCTGTATTTGGCCGTGGACCCCTATCTGAAAAGATGTTGTTCCAGGGACCCCCCCCCCCCCCCCCCCCAGAAGCAACGATTTGAGTAAAACATTTGCTTTGAAAGAATATATATTCAAAGATTTGCTCCACATTTTCAAGATTTTCAAAAATAGCAGATCTACAAGCTAGATCTTCTATTTTTCAATAGCCAAAGTATAACATAATGCTTAAAACACCAAAAGGGGTTCCCGCCCACAAAGCAACGCTGGCACAAACATGTGGGTCTGAAAGTGTATTGATACCTGCCAACCAGCTGTCCGGGGAAACAAGATTACGCTTTTAAAGTGACTGTACACAATATTAACCAGTTAACAGTTTCTTTAATATTATTTTATTGGTAAAAAAGGTCAACTTCCTTCCGTCTGTTATAAAAGTTCTGTATTTGAAGCCCCTAATAAAAGTTACTGGTTCTGTTCAGAATGTTATTAATAATAATAATAATAATAAACTTTATTTGTATAGCACCTTTCATACATAAATGCAGCTCAAAGTGCTTCACAGGGCAGGACACAAAAATAGAATACAATAAAACACAGTCAAGTAGTTAAAATGATAGAACAATGGCAAAGAACAAAATAAAAGTATAAAAACATAGAGAAAAAATAAATAAAAACACAACATACAGCAAATCAGTCAGGACAGAGTAGGAACGCAGATATTTAAAAAATTGTCTCTGGTTCTGTTCAGAATGTTATTGTCTCTGGTCTTTAGTTACTGGTTCTGTTCAGAATGTTATTGTCTCTGGTCTTTAGTTACTGGTTCTGTTCAGAATGTTATTGTCTCTGGTCTTTAGTTACTGGTTCTGTTCAGAATGTTATTGTCTCTGGTCTTTAGTTACTGGTTCTGTTCAGAATATTATTGTCTCTGGTTCTGTTCAGAATGTTATTGTCTCTGGTCTTTAGTTACTGGTTCTGTTCAGAATGTTATTGTCTCTGGTCTTTAGTTACTGGTTCTGTTCAGAATGTTATTGTCTCTGGTCTTTAGTTACTGGTTCTGTTCAGAATGTTATTGTCTCTGGTCTTTAGTTACTGGTTCTGTTCAGAATGTTATTGTCTCTGGTCTTTACTGGTTCTGTTCAGAATGTTATTGTATCTGGTCTTTAGTTACTGGTTCTGTTCAGAATGTTATTGTATCTGGTCTTTAGTTACTGGTTCTGTTCAGAATGTTATTGTCTCTGGTCTTTAGTTACTGGTTCTGTTCAGAATGTTATTGTATCTGGTCTTTAGTTACTGGTTCTGTTCAGAATGTTATTGTCTCTGGTCTTTAGTTACTGGTTCTGTTCAGAATGTTATTGTCTCTGGTCTTTACTGGTTCTGTTCAGAATGTTATTGTCTCTGGTCTTTAGTTACTGGTTCTGTTCAGAATGTTATTGTCTCTGGTCTTTAGTTACTGGTTCTGTTCAGAATGTTATTGTCTCTGGTCTTTACTGGTTCTGTTCAGAATGTTAATGTCTCTGGTCTTTAGTTACTGGTTCTGTTCAGAATGTTAATGTCTCTGGTCTTTAGTTACTGGTTCTGTTCAGAATGTTATTGTCTCTGGTCTTTAGTTCCTGGTTCTGTTCAGAATGTTATTGTCTCTGGTCTTTAGTTACTGGTTCTGTTCAGAATGTTATTGTCTCTGGTCTTTAGTTACTGGTTCTGTTCAGAATGTTATTGTCTCTGGTCTTTAGTTACTGGTTCTGTTCAGAATGTTATTGTCTCTGGTCTTTAGTTACTGGTTCTGTTCAGAATGTTATTGTCTCTGGTCTTTACTGGTTCTGTTCAGAATGTTATTGTATCTGGTCTTTAGTTACTGGTTCTGTTCAGAATGTTATTGTATCTGGTCTTTAGTTACTGGTTCTGTTCAGAATGTTATTGTCTCTGGTCTTTAGTTACTGGTTCTGTTCAGAATGTTATTGTATCTGGTCTTTAGTTACTGGTTCTGTTCAGAATGTTATTGTCTCTGGTCTTTAGTTACTGGTTCTGTTCAGAATGTTATTGTCTCTGGTCTTTACTGGTTCTGTTCAGAATGTTAATGTCTCTGGTCTTTAGTTACTGGTTCTGTTCAGAATGTTAATGTCTCTGGTTCTGTTCAGAATGTTATTGTCTCTGGTCTTTACTGGTTCTGTTCAGAATGTTAATGTCTCTGGTTCTGTTCAGAATGTTATTGTCTCTGGTCTTTACTGGTTCTGTTCAGAATGTTAATGTCTCTGGTTCTGTTCAGAATGTTATTGTCTCTGGTTACTGGTCTCTGGTCTCTGGTCTCTGGTCTCTGGTTACTGGTTACTGGTTCTGTTCAGAATGTTATTGTCTCTCGTCTTTCCACAAAATAATATAAAATGCTCGATAAGAACCGGATCGATAAGCCTGATCGATACAGTGCTCGTTATCAATAAAACATTGACGAGTTCCATTCCTACTACTGAATGGCAAACAAATAATACAATAAATAACTTTCTGGCCTTTTGACAGACAGCCTGAATCCACACAAAACCTCCTATCTGATGACTGAGCTTTGCGTCATCAGACTGTGGTATGGATTTGGTGAGTTTTGGACCCTGTGGTGATCTGGTATGGATTTGGTGAGTTTTGGACCCTGTGGTGATCTGGTATGGATTTGGTGAGTTTTGGACCCTGTGGTGATCTGGTATGGATTTGGTGAGTTTTGGACCCTGTGGTGATCTGGTATGGATTTGGTGAGTTTTGGACCCTGTGGTGATCTGGTATGGATTTGGTGAGTTTTGGACCCTGTGGTGATCTGGTATGGATTTGGTGAGTTTTGGACCCTGTGGTGATCTGGTATGGATTTGGTGAGTTTTGGACCCTGTGGTGATCTGGTATGGATTTGGTGAGTTTTGGACCCTGTGGTGATCTGGTATGGATTTGGTGAGTTTTGGACCCTGTGGTGATCTGGTATGGATTTGGTGAGTTTTGGACCCTGTGGTGATCTGGTATGGATTTGGTGAGTTTTGGACCCTGTGGTGATCTGGTATGGATTTGGTGAGTTTTGGACCCTGTGGTGATCTGGTATGGATTTGGTGAGTTTTGGACCCTGTGGTGATCTGGTATGGATTTGGTGAGTTTTGGACCCTGTGGTGATCTGGTATGGATTTGGTGAGTTTTGGACCCTGTGGTGATCTGGTATGGATTTGGTGAGTTTTGGACCCTGTGGTGATCTGGTATGGATTTGGTGAGTTTTGGACCCTGTGGTGATCTGGTATGGATTTGGTGAGTTTTGGACCCTGTGGTGATCTGGTATGGATTTGGTGAGTTTTGGACCCTGTGGTGATCTGGTATGGATTTGGTGAGTTTTGGACCCTGTGGTGATCTGGTATGGATTTGGTGAGTTTTGGACCCTGTGGTGATCTGGTATGGATTTGGTGAGTTTTGGACCCTGTGGTGATCTGGTATGGATTTGGTGAGTTTTGGACCCTGTGGTGATCTGGTATGGATTTGGTGAGTTTTGGACCCTGTGGTGATCTGGTATGGATTTGGTGAGTTTTGGACCCTGTGGTGATCTGGTATGGATTTGGTGAGTTTTGGACCCTGTGGTGATCTGGTATGGATTTGGTGAGTTTTGGACCCTGTGGTGATCTGGTATGGATTTGGTGAGTTTTGGACCCTGTGGTGATCTGGTATGGATTTGGTGAGTTTTGGACCCTGTGGTGATCTGGTATGGATTTGGTGAGTTTTGGACCCTGTGGTGATCTGGTATGGATTTGGTGAGTTTTGGACCCTGTGGTGATCTGGTATGGATTTGGTGAGTTTTGGACCCTGTGGTGATCTGGTATGGATTTGGTGAGTTTTGGACCCTGTGGTGATCTGGTATGGATTTGGTGAGTTTTGGACCCTGTGGTGATCTGGTATGGATTTGGTGAGTTTTGGACCCTGTGGTGATCTGGTATGGATTTGGTGAGTTTTGGACCCTGTGGTGATCTGGTATGGATTTGGTGAGTTTTGGACCCTGTGGTGATCTGGTATGGATTTGGTGAGTTTTGGACCCTGTGGTGATCTGGTATGGATTTGGTGAGTTTTGGACCCTGTGGTGATCTGGTATGGATTTGGTGAGTTTTGGACCCTGTGGTGATCTGGTATGGATTTGGTGAGTTTTGGACCCTGTGGTGATCTGGTATGGATTTGGTGAGTTTTGGACCCTGTGGTGATCTGGTATGGATTTGGTGAGTTTTGGACCCTGTGGTGATCTGGTATGGATTTGGTGAGTTTTGGACCCTGTGGTGATCTGGTATGGATTTGGTGAGTTTTGGACCCTGTGGTGATCTGGTATGGATTTGGTGAGTTTTGGACCCTGTGGTGATCTGGTATGGATTTGGTGAGTTTTGGACCCTGTGGTGATCTGGTATGGATTTGGTGAGTTTTGGACCCTGTGGTGATCTGGTATGGATTTGGTGAGTTTTGGACCCTGTGGTGATCTGGTATGGATTTGGTGAGTTTTGGACCCTGTGGTGATCTGGTATGGATTTGGTGAGTTTTGGACCCTGTGGTGATCTGGTATGGATTTGGTGAGTTTTGGACCCTGTGGTGATCTGGTATGGATTTGGTGAGTTTTGGACCCTGTGGTGATCTGGTATGGATTTGGTGAGTTTTGGACCCTGTGGTGATCTGGTATGGATTTGGTGAGTTTTGGACCCTGTGGTGATCTGGTATGGATTTGGTGAGTTTTGGACCCTGTGGTGATCTGGTATGGATTTGGTGAGTTTTGGACCCTGTGGTGATCTGGTATGGATTTGGTGAGTTTTGGACCCTGTGGTGATCTGGTATGGATTTGGTGAGTTTTGGACCCTGTGGTGATCTGGTATGGATTTGGTGAGTTTTGGACCCTGTGGTGATCTGGTATGGATTTGGTGAGTTTTGGACCCTGTGGTGATCTGGTATGGATTTGGTGAGTTTTGGACCCTGTGGTGATCTGGTATGGATTTGGTGAGTTTTGGACCCTGTGGTGATCTGGTATGGATTTGGTGAGTTTTGGACCCTGTGGTGATCTGGTATGGATTTGGTGAGTTTTGGACCCTGTGGTGATCTGGTATGGATTTGGTGAGTTTTGGACCCTGTGGTGATCTGGTATGGATTTGGTGAGTTTTGGACCCTGTGGTGATCTGGTATGGATTTGGTGAGTTTTGGACCCTGTGGTGATCTGGTATGGATTTGGTGAGTTTTGGACCCTGTGGTGATCTGGTATGGATTTGGTGAGTTTTGGACCCTGTGGTGATCTGGTATGGATTTGGTGAGTTTTGGACCCTGTGGTGATCTGGTATGGATTTGGTGAGTTTTGGACCCTGTGGTGATCTGGTATGGATTTGGTGAGTTTTGGACCCTGTGGTGATCTGGTATGGATTTGGTGAGTTTTGGACCCTGTGGTGATCTGGTATGGATTTGGTGAGTTTTGGACCCTGTGGTGATCTGGTATGGATTTGGTGAGTTTTGGACCCTGTGGTGATCTGGTATGGATTTGGTGAGTTTTGGACCCTGTGGTGATCTGGTATGGATTTGGTGAGTTTTGGACCCTGTGGTGATCTGGTATGGATTTGGTGAGTTTTGGACCCTGTGGTGATCTGGTATGGATTTGGTGAGTTTTGGACCCTGTGGTGATCTGGTATGGATTTGGTGTGAATCACGTTGATAAACAAGACCCTATGATTGTCTTCTCCACAACCGTACATCCATTAACCCCCATCCTGGCAACCCTATTTTAGGAGTCATTTAGAGCCTAACATTTTAATATTTCATTATTAAAACCACATTAAATTAAATACAGTGAATGGATCGGATCTATTCACTGTATTTTCAAATAACGTTTTTTAATTAAATTATGCCTCTGTTCTGTGCAAACATAATCTGTTCAACTCTGGCTTTCACTAATAGCCTGCTGTGTGTGTGTGTGTGTGTGTGTGTGTGTGTGTGTGTGTGTGTGTGTGTGTGTGTGTGTGTGTGTGTGTGTGTGTGTGTGTGTGTGTGTGTGTGTGTGTGTGTGTGTGTGTGTGTGTGACTCCATCCATCTCTCGGCTGAAAAGCAACTCTGATCGGTCGCTTTCCGTCAGTCGTAATCAGCCCCTCTCAGACCGTGTGCGTGCGTGCGTGCGCAGAGTGACAGTCGTCCTCTTGTGAACCGCAGACAAAGTATAATGCTCACTTACTCTTACTCAGCCGTAGGGGTGTCATGGTGGATGCTTGGGCAGTCAGGGATCTCCAGCGCTCTCGGTCTTCAGCTGTGCGCAGCAGGGTCTGGAAGCTGCAGCCAGTCCATTCCTTGATGTTGTCCATCCAGGCCTTTCTCTGCCTGCCTCTTCTCCGCTTCCCCTCCACTGTCCCCTGTAGGATGGTCTTTGCCAGCGAGGTATGCCTTGTGACATGACCATAGCAGGCCAGTTTGCAACGCTTTACTGTTGAGAGTAGGGGCTCCTGTTCCCCAACATGGGTGGTGACTATCTGTCTAACATAGTCGTTTGTCCGGTGTTCTTTATATGATATGTGTAGCATCCTTCTGTAGCACTTGTTCTCGAAGGACTGTATTCTGCGCTCAGTGTCCGCTGTGAGTGTCCAGCTCTCACAACCATAGAGTAGGGTGGAGAGTACAAGTGACTTGTACAGTCTGACCTTCACTGGGAAGCTGATGGTGTTGCTTCTCCATACTCTGGCAAGTCTTGTCATGGCTGATGTTGCTATGCCGATTCTTGATCTTATTTCCTTTGTGGAGCTGCCATCCTCACTCACATAAGATCCGAGATATTTGAAATCCTTTACTGCTTCCAGGGTTTGTCCGTTCATTCTGATGTTGGTTGGTGTTAATTGGTTGTGACTGTTGACCAGGGTCTTGCTCTTCTCTTCACTTATCTCCATGCCATACGCTCTCGCAACCTCTTCCAGTCTGGTGGTGAGTTCCTGGAGTCCGGCTTCGCTTTTCCCCATGAGGTCGATGTCATCTGCGAAGCGGAGATTGGAGATGGGTCTATTTTATATTTTTTATGGAGGGACAGACAGTAGGCTGACAGGAAATGGGGAGAGAGATGGGGGGGTGACATGCCGTAAAGGCCGTCGGGATCGGGAGTCGAACCCGCGGCACACTGCCAGACTGGATTGCCAGCCAAGGTGCCTGGACCGCTGAGCCATGGCCCAGGCCAGGTGTGGAACTCTTGGAGTGCTTCTTCCATGATGTTCTCCAGGAAGATGTTAAATAATACAGGGGAGAGGAGACAGCCTTGACGGACACCGATCGTTGTTTTAAACAGTTCTCCCATGGTGTTATTAATGAGAACTGCACTGCTTGAGTGTGTGTAAAGTGTTTGAATGACCTGTATGAGGTTATTGTCAAAGTTGTAGTTCCTGAGAACCTGCCACAGTCCTTCATGCCAAACGCGGTCAAAGGCTTTTTTGAAGGTGGATGAAGTTGTGATATAGGTCGTGTTGGTGGATGAAGGTGAAGTGGATGAAGTAGTGATATAGGTCGTGTTGGTGCTGAAGGTGAAGGATGAAGTTGTGATATAGGTCGTGTTGGTGCTGAAGGTGAAGGATGAAGTTGTGATATAGGTCGTGTTGGTGCTGAAGGTGAAGTGGATGAAGTAGTGATATAGGTCGTGTTGGTGCTGAAGGTGAAGGATGAAGTTGTGATATAGGTCGTGTTGGTGCTGAAGGTGGATGAAGTTGTGATATAGGTCGTGTTGGTGCTGAAGGTGAAGTGGATGAAGTTGTGATATAGGTCGTGTTGGTGCTGAAGGTGGATGAAGTTGTGATATAGGTGGTGTTGGTGCTGAAGGTGGATGAAGTTGTGATATAGGTCGTGTTGGTGCTGAAGGTGGATGAAGTTGTGATATAGGTGGTGTTGGTGCTGAAGGTGGATGAAGTTGTGATATAGGTGGTGTTGGTGCTGAAGGTGGATGAAGTTGTGATATAGGTCGTGTTGGTGCTGAAGGTGGATGAAGTTGTGATATAGGTCGTGTTGGTGCTGAAGGTGGATGAAGTTGTGATATAGGTCGTGTTGGTGCTGAAGGTGGATGAAGTTGTGATATAGGTCGTGTTGGTGCTGAAGGTGGATGAAGTTGTGATATAGGTCGTGTTGGTGCTGAAGGTGGATGAAGTTGTGATATAGGTGGTGTTGGTGCTGAAGGTGGATGAAGTTGTGATATAGGTCGTGTTGGTGCTGAAGGTGGATGAAGTTGTGATATAGGTCGTGTTGGTGCTGAAGGTGGATGAAGTTGTGATATAGGTCGTGTTGGTGCTGAAGGTGGATGAAGTTGTGATATAGGTCGTGTTGGTGCTGAAGGTGGATGAAGTTGTGATATAGGTCGTGTTGGTGCTGAAGGTGGATGAAGTTGTGATATAGGTCGTGTTGGTGCTGAAGGTGGATGAAGTTGTGATATAGGTCGTGTTGGTGCTGAAGGTGGATGAAGTTGTGATATAGGTCGTGTTGGTGCTGAAGGTGGATGAAGTTGTGATATAGGTCGTGTTGGTGCTGAAGGTGCTGAAGTTGTGATATAGGTCGTGTTGGTGCTGAAGGTGCTTCTCAATCAGAATCCTGATATGCTCGGTGGTGGTCCACTTTGGTCTGAATCCTGCTTGTTCCTCTGCGATTATTTCCTCTGCCTTGCTCCGTAAGTATAATGCACTCGACTGCATATACAATATCTCTGTTTTTTGTTTGTTTTGTTTTGTTTTTTTATGTTTGTGTGTTTCATGGTGTTTTCCTTCTGTGAGTGTGTGTGTGTGTGTGTGTGTGTGTGTGTGTGTGTGTGTGTGTGTGTGTGTGTGTGCAGCTGTGACTCTCTGTCTCCTTCCACCGGGCGTGTCAGCGTCGCATCTCCGTCACCGTCAGGGAATGTTCCCTTTTTAATCAATGAAGGGTGGCTCCACTGCCCGCGTTGCGTTGCGGTGCGTTGCGGTGCGTTGTGGTGCGTTGCGTTGCGTGACTGCATTGAAATTGCCCTGGTTCGTTTTTTGACGCACGCGACGGACAGGCAACACGTCCGGTGGAGCCCCGGCGTTAGGGAGACAAATAAAGACAACCTTGAACCTTGACCCGATCTCGCCCAAACACGATGAAATGGCACCGATGTAGCGATTCAGTTCACACACGCATAGAAAACAAGACATAGACAACAAGACATAGACAACCACAAAACTCTGTCCATGTTATCTAGCTCCTGTTTCGTCCGCGACAGAGTCGTGGCTTTTCAGAAAAAACTCTTCTGAAAAAATGTGCCACATCGTGCATGCGTGTGTTTGTGTGTGTGTGTGTGTACGGTTGTAATCCACCGTTCGCCCCACCGACTTCAACTTCGACACACGCGTTCCACACCCCCACAGGGAATGCAGTGCCTGCAAATTGATTACTTAAGCACTCCACTTTTCACAGTCAGTTTGCACTCTTCAGACACAGACAGATACAGAGATCTCCATGTGGGACACAGACAGATACAGAGATCTCCATGTGGGACACAGACAGACAGACAGACAGACAGACAGACAGACAGACAGACAGACAGAGATCTCCATGTGGGACACAGACAGATACAGAGATCTCCATGTGGGACACAGACAGACAGTTAAAACGGGTGCTATGACAAATTGACAACAGGTATTATTAGGTTCCCAAGTTGCATCGTTCTCCAGTAGGCCGGTGGCCGACGGGCACGTACAGGTCTAGTTCTCCAGTAGGCCGGTGGCCGACGGGCACGTACAGGTCTAGTTCTCCAGTAGGCCGGTGGCCGACGGGCACGTACAGGTCTAGTTCTCCAGTAGGCCGGTGGCCGACGGGCACGTACAGGTCTCCAGTAGGCCGGTGGTGATCCACGTCGTAACTCGAGAACCGTTCGCCCCACCAACTTCAAATTCGACACACGCGTCCCACACGCCCACAGAGGGTGCAGTGCCCGGTGGCGAGGCGGTCGGGCCCACGGTTGTCCAGAACCGCCACAAAAGGCCTCTGCCCGGGCTCTGGACTGGGCCCCTGCCCAGGCTCCATGTACAGGAGCTGGCCTGTTCTGGAATTACAACACTCCATATTTGTCCATGCCTGACACTGAACTCCATATATAGTAGGAGTAAAGGGACACAGAGAGACAGATGCAGAAATCTCCATATATGGGCATAAAAGGGACACAGACAGATGGGTGGAACGGGTACTCTGACACGGGTACAACGGGTATTGCATAGCCGGGTGGGGCATGGATCTCCACCTGACATCGTTACCGACTCAGTGCTCTACAGCCGGACACCGGTCTAGAGACTCTGTGCTCTACAGCACCGGTCTAGTGACTCTGTGCTCTACAGCATGGTCTAGTGACTCTGTGCTCTACAGCACCGCTCTAGTGACTCTGTGCTCTACAGCATGGTCTAGTGACTCTGTGCTCTACAGCACCGGTCTAGTGACTCTGTGCTCTACAGCACCGGTCTAGTGACTCTGTGCTCTACAGCACCGGTCTAGTGACTCTGTGCTCTACAGCACCGGTCTAGTGACTCTGTGCTCTACAGCACCGGTCTAGTGACTCTGTGCTCTACAGCACCGGTCTAGTATATACAACTAAACAAGCAGAAAGGTCGCACAGTAACCGCACAGCGTAAAATTCAAAAGACGGGACGAGTTGCTCAGCAGGTCAGCGTGAACAACTTCACAGACTCCATATTATAGGACATAATCTTTGACACACAAACCTCCATATATGGGCAACGGCGATCAGACTTATAGAGCTCCATGTATGGAACCTGACTGCCTTTGTGTTAGTGTGACGTGACGTCACGCTGACACCGTCGGGTTAAAGACGGCACACTCCATATTTGGGGCGTGGCTGCGGCAGAGAGTCATGTCTATATATGGTCACGGCCGAGTCACAGACTGTGACATCAGCGGCAGAGACACAGTATAAGAGAAGGTGGAGCAGAGTCACAGACACACATTATGTAAGAGTTATATAACAGACACACATTCTATGAGAGTTATATAACAGACACACAGACACACATTATGTTAGAGTAATATAACAGACACACAGACACACATTCTATTAGAGTTATATAACAGACACACAGACACACATTATGTTAGAGTAATATAACAGACACACAGACACACATTCTATTAGAGTTATATAACAGACACACAGACACACATTATGTTAGAGTAATATAACAGACACACAGACACACATTCTATTAGAGTTCTATAACAGAAACACATTCTATTAGAGTTATATAACAGACACACAGACACACATTATGCTAGAGTTCTATAACAGACACACATTCTATTAGAGTTCTATATCAGAAACACAGACACACATTCTATTAGAGTTCTATAACAGAAACACAGACACACATTCTATTAGAGTTCTATAACAGAAACACAGACACACATTCTATTAGAGTTCTATAACAGAAACACAGACACACATTCTATTAGAGTTCTATAACAGAAACACAGACACACATTCTATTAGAGTTCTATAACAGAAACACAGACACACATTCTTGGAGGACAGCAGAACTGAAACGTCTCTTCAGAACTCTTTACGTTACAGATTTACAGTTGATATCCAGTGAGTTGCAGGTCTGTCAGATCGGTTGATTTCCAGTGAGTTGCAGGTCTGTCAGATCGGTTGATATCCAGTGAGTTGCAGGTCTGTCAGATCGGTTGATATCCAGTGAGTTGCAGGTCTGTCAGATCGGTTGATAGCCAGTGAGCTGCAGGTCTGTCAGATCGGTTGATATCCAGTGAGCTGCAGGTCTGTCAGATCGGTTGATTTCCAGTGAGCTGCAGGTCTGTCAGATCGGTTGATTTCCAGTGAGCTGCAAGTCTGTCAGATCGGTTGATTTCCAGTGAGCTGCAGGTCTGTCAGATCGGTTGATATGCAGTGAGCTGCAGGTCTGTCAGATCAGGTGATATCCAGTGAGCTGCAGGTCTGTCAGATCGGTTGATATCCAGTGAGCTGCAGGTCTGTCAGATCGGTTGATTTCCAGTGAGCTGCAGTTCTGTCAGATCGGTTGATTTCCAGTGAGCTGCAAGTCTGTCAGATCGGTTGATTTCCAGTGAGCTGCAGGTCTGTCAGATCGGTTGATATCCAGTGAGCTGCAGGTCTGTCAGATCAGGTGATATCCAGTGAGCTGCAGGTCTGTCAGATCGGTTGATATCCAGTGAGCTGCAGGTCTGTCAGATCAGGTGATATCCAGTGAGCTGCAGGTCTGTCAGATCGGTTGATATCCAGTGAGCTGCAGGTCTGTCAGATCGGTTGATTTCCAGTGAGCTGCAGTTCTGTCAGATCGGTTGATTTCCAGTGAGCTGCAAGTCTGTCAGATCGGTTGATTTCCTGTGAGCTGCAGGTCTGTCAGATCGGTTGATATCCAGTGAGCTGCAGGTCTGTCAGATCAGGTGATATCCAGTGAGCTGCAGGTCTGTCAGATCGGTTGATTTCCAGTGAGCTGCAGGTCTGTCAGATCGGTTGATTTCCAGTGAGCTGCAGGTCTGTCAGATCAGGTGTGTCCAGTGATGCAGTGGACGGTGAATCTGAGAGGAACTCCAGGTGATGGATGGTGTCAGGCTGCAGTGACCGTGGGTCGCCACCAGGTGTTCTCATTTGGAGGATCAGGAGCTCTAGAGGACCCCATCCATGTGCACGTCTTCAACACAGTGTCTCTGAGATGGAGGACGTTGCCTCTTGCAGTTACCCCTGGAAGAGGACAGCGCTGCGGCCACACAGCTGTGCTGGTAGGACATATCGTCTACATCTGGGGAGGGTGGACTAACGCAGTTCTCTGCAACAAGCTTTATGCGTCCGATGTCGACGCCCACACGTGGTCCAAACCCAGGGTTTCTGGGACCGTTCCAGAGGAGAGGGAACACCACTCAGCCTGTGTCCTGGGGAAGGTCATGTTTATCCATGGAGGATTGACCCAGACTGGATACACTAATGACATCTACAAGTTGGACACCACCATGATGGTCTGGACTTTAATCAACACCAGAGGAACTCCTCCACCTGCTTCATCAGGTCACTCTGCCACCATCATCGGGACAAAGATGTTTTTATTTGGGGGTGAAGGGGACCAGTGGTACCACAACACCATCAGAGTGTTTGACACAGAGACCAACCACTGGATGGACACACCTTCTACACAGCCTCTTCCAGAAGGACATGAGGATCATTCAGCCTTTAGCTACAATGGAGAGCTGTACATATTTGGTGGCAACAATTTTTACCAGAACTTAAAAGATCTGTGGAAATACAACCCAGAGACTTTCTCCTGGAAGGAGGTTAAGCCCAAGGGGCGTTTGTTAAGGATGACTGTTGGCTGCTGTTGCATTGTGGGAAATCGTGTCATCCTCTTTGGAGGACAGTGGGGACACAGGGATCGCCTGTATGTCTTAGACTTGAGTCCTAGTCTGAAGACATTATCTAAGCTAGCGGTTATTCAGTACGGTCTGCATCAGTCTGAACTCCCACACTACATCAGGTGGGAACTGGCAGCCATGATGAATAAAGAATAAGCTAAACATTTTAAACTAGAACAAAATACTTTGAATGTTTTATTTTTCTATTTTGTGAATAAAGTTTGAATTGAATTGAATTCGTACAATGAGTTAAGTGAATCGTTAACTGCCTACAGATGTTAGCAGCGAGACCCTTAGCACCATTGGCTAACCCTTAGCATCGTTGGCTACAGACCCTTACCATCATTGGGTAACCCTTAGCATCGTTGGCTACAGACCCTTACCATCATTGGCTAACCCTTAGCATCGTTAGCTACAGACCCTTAGCATAATTTGCTAACCCTTAGCATCGTTAGGTAACTTTTAGCATCATTGGCTAACCCTTAGCATCATTGGCTAACCCTTAGCACCGTTAGCTACAGACACTTAGCATCGTTGGCTAACCCTTAGCATCGTAGGCTAACCCTTTGTTGGATAGACTCCATAGACACATACTTACAAAACACCTGGGGGTCTATTAGAGTAATGGTAACTCCATAAAGACACATACAAAACACCTGGGGGTCTATTAGAGTAATGTTGACTCCATATAGACACATACACAACACATGGGGGTCTATTAGAGTAATGTTAACTCCATAAAGACACATACAAAACACATGGGGGTCTATTAGAGTAATGTTGACTCCATATAGACACATACACAACACATGGGGGTCTATTAGAGTAATGTTAACTCCATAGACACATACACAACACCTGGGGGTCTATTAGAGTAATGTTGACTACATATAGACACATACACAACACATGGGGGTCTATTAGAGTAATGTTGAATCCATATAGACACATACACAACACCTGGGGGTCTATTAGAGTAATGTTAACTCCATATAGACACATACAAAACACCTGGGGGTCTATTAGAGTAATGTTAACTCCATATAGACACATACAAAACACCTGGGGTCTATTAGAGTAATGTAAAGTCCATATACACATACATACCTGAGGTGGTGTCTCTCTGTCGTGGCTCAAATTGGGTGTAACCAACATTTGAAGTGAACGGAGCTCCTGACCCCTGTCTAGTTGTGTAAGTAGCATTATTTTGTATTTTAGCAAACTGCTGGTAGTGGTACTCTAAGTGCTTTTGTATTAGTATTATATTATTAGCTTGTGTGGTAGTCAGTAGTTTATTTATAGTTGTATTGTTTGTGTTCAAGCAGTAGGCTTTGGACACTTTGGACTAGTGTAATTAGTTCACCCTGTAATAGGCCACTTGATAAGTAGTATAGCCCACTTGATTTCCTTGTGAAGTGTGAAGTGAGTGGTTTAGCCAGCACAGCTCAAGGGATAAGTAGCCAGGTTGGGAGTATTCTATTCAGTGTGTAACCAACATTTGAAGTGAACGGAGCTCCTGACCCCTGTCTAGTTGTGTAAGTAGCATTATTTTGTATTTTAGCAAACTGCTGGTAGTGGTACTCTAAGTGCTTTTGTATTAGTATTATATTATTAGCTTGTGTGGTAGTCAGTAGTTTATTTATAGTTGTATTGTTTGTGTTCAAGCAGTAGGCTTTGGACACTTTGGACTAGTGTAATTAGTTCACCCTGTAATAGGCCACTTGATAAGTAGTATAGCCCACTTGATTTCCTTGTGAAGTGTGAAGTGAGTGGTTTAGCCAGCACAGCTCAAGGGATAAGTAGCCAGGTTGGGAGTATTCTATTCAGTGTGTAACCAACATTTGAAGTGAACGGAGCTCCTGACCCCTGTCTAGTTGTGTAAGTAGCATTATTTTGTATTTTAGCAAACTGCTGGTAGTGGTACTCTAAGTGCTTTTGTATTAGTATTATATTATTAGCTTGTGTGGTAGTCAGTAGTTTATTTATAGTTGTATTGTTTGTGTTCAAGCAGTAGGCTTTGGACACTTTGGACTAGTGTAATTAGTTCACCCTGTAATAGGCCACTTGATAAGTAGTATAGCCCACTTGATTTCCTTGTGAAGTGTGAAGTGAGTGGTTTAGCCAGCACAGCTCAAGGGATAAGTAGCCAGGTTGGGAGTATTCTATTCAGTGTGTAACCAACATTTGAAGTGAACGGAGCTCCTGACCCCTGTCTAGTTGTGTAAGTAGCATTATTTTGTATTTTAGCAAACTGCTGGTAGTGGTACTCTAAGTGCTTTTGTATTAGTATTATATTATTAGCTTGTGTGGTAGTCAGTAGTTTATTTATAGTTGTATTGTTTGTGTTCAAGCAGTAGGCTTTGGACACTTTGGACTAGTGTAATTAGTTCACCCTGTAATAGGCCACTTGATAAGTAGTATAGCCCACTTGATTTCCTTGTGAAGTGTGAAGTGAGTGGTTTAGCCAGCACAGCTCAAGGGATAAGTAGCCAGGTTGGGAGTATTCTATTCAGTGTGTAACCAACATTTGAAGTGAACGGAGCTCCTGACCCCTGTCTAGTTGTGTAAGTAGCATTATTTTGTATTTTAGCAAACTGCTGGTAGTGGTACTCTAAGTGCTTTTGTATTAGTATTATATTATTAGCTTGTGTGGTAGTCAGTAGTTTATTTATAGTTGTATTGTTTGTGTTCAAGCAGTAGGCTTTGGACACTTTGGACTAGTGTAATTAGTTCACCCTGTAATAGGCCACTTGATAAGTAGTATAGCCCACTTGATTTCCTTGTGAAGTGTGAAGTGAGTGGTTTAGCCAGCACAGCTCAAGGGATAAGTAGCCAGGTTGGGAGTATTCTATTCAGTGTGTAACCAACATTTGAAGTGAACGGAGCTCCTGACCCCTGTCTAGTTGTGTAAGTAGCATTATTTTGTATTTTAGCAAACTGCTGGTAGTGGTACTCTAAGTGCTTTTGTATTAGTATTATATTATTAGCTTGTGTGGTAGTCAGTAGTTTATTTATAGTTGTATTGTTTGTGTTCAAGCAGTAGGCTTTGGACACTTTGGACTAGTGTAATTAGTTCACCCTGTAATAGGCCACTTGATAAGTAGTATAGCCCACTTGATTTCCTTGTGAAGTGTGAAGTGAGTGGTTTAGCCAGCACAGCTCAAGGGATAAGTAGCCAGGTTGGGAGTATTCTATTCAGTGTGTAACCAACATTTGAAGTGAACGGAGCTCCTGACCCCTGTCTAGTTGTGTAAGTAGCATTATTTTGTATTTTAGCAAACTGCTGGTAGTGGTACTCTAAGTGCTTTTGTATTAGTATTATATTATTAGCTTGTGTGGTAGTCAGTAGTTTATTTATAGTTGTATTGTTTGTGTTCAAGCAGTAGGCTTTGGACACTTTGGACTAGTGTAATTAGTTCACCCTGTAATAGGCCACTTGATAAGTAGTATAGCCCACTTGATTTCCTTGTGAAGTGTGAAGTGAGTGGTTTAGCCAGCACTCCTGGCAGACGATTAGCAATCAGTTGGAGTGGCCTTATACCACCAGCTGAAAGCGTCAGCTGTTAAGCGGCGGCCAGCAAACGAAGGCCAGGCGAACAAAGGCGACAGGCGACTTTGTCAAAGTCCGACTTCGTCACTGACCGATAAGCTGTAGCATTGATTAGTGACATATATAGTAGTGTGATAGATATAGTAGTGTATTGTAGTATATGTTTAGTGATCTACAATGTGTTTTCTTCCTATTCCTGTCCTCTCTTCTTCCTGGCGGTCGCACAAACACTGGGTTACACCCAGATGTCGCGACACAACTAATCTCATCTATCCTACTCTTTCAACTCACGTCGAGCAAGTGGTAACGGGAGGGCTTTGGAATTGCCACTCGGCTGTGGTGGAAGGCAAATCTGCTTTCATCTCAGCCTACGCATCCTTGCTCTCCCTTAACTTCCTTGCTCTGACTGAGACCTGGATCAGACCAGAAAACACTGCTACGCCCGCGGCTCTGTCAGATGTGTACTCTTTCTCTCACACTCCCAGAGCCGTGCGGACAGGTGGTGGGGTTGGTCTGCTAATTTCCAGAAAATGGAAATACTCTCCTGTTTCACTGTCACAATTCTCTCCTACCTCATTTGAATTTCATGTGGTCACTGTTTCTCATCCAGTCAAGCTCACCATTGCAGTTGTTTATCGCCCACCGGGCCCTGCTGGTGGCTTCCTGGAGGAGCTGGACCATCTAGTCTCCCACTTCCCTGTCGATGGCTCTGGATTCATCCTTCTGGGTGACTTCAACCTCCCGACTGAGAAGCAGCTAGACCCACTACTTTCGTTTCTCGCCGCCTTTGACCTAGTTATTTCCCCATCGCCTCCTACCCATGAGGCGGGCAACCAACTGGACCTGATCTTCACCAGAGGCTGCTCTATTGCTAACCTGTCTGTCACTCCTCTTTCCAGTGAAAAGGGTAAGAAACTCTCTGATCACTACTTCATGTCCTACTCTCTCTCTCTCTCCTCTCCCCCCTCACAGCCCCTCCCTACCCACATGATTTCCTCACGTCACAATCTTCGCTCACTTTCCTCCACTGATCTTTCCTCTTCTGTTCTCTCTGCTCTCCCTGCCCCTGAATCCTTTGCTCTTCTATCCCCTGATACCGCCACAGATCTTCTTTTCTCTACTCTATCCTCTTCTCTCGACCATCTCTGTCCCCTCACCACCAGGCCTGCACGCCAAACTCCACCTGCCCCCTGGTTGTCGGACTCAGTGCGGACTGAGAGACGGAGCCTGAGAGCGGCTGAGCGCAAATGGAGAAATGGCAACCTCCCGGAGGACCTTCTCACCTTCCAATCTCTCATTTCTACTTTTTCCTCCTCTCTATCAGCTGCTAAAGCTGCTTTTTTCTGCACTAAAATTCAGGCTTCTGCTTCCAACCCTAAAAAACTCTTTGAAACTTTCTCCTCTCTCCTACAACCACCACCCCCTCCTCCCTCCTCGTCCCTCCTCCCTGACGATTTCGCCAACTTCTTTGACAAGAAGGTGAACGATATCCGATCCTCCTTCCCTCCTCCCCCGGCTGGTGCCCTGCGCACTACCCACACCCGTCTGCCTGCCACCCCCCCCTCTCTACCTTCATCTACTCCTCTTCCCCCCCCCATCCCCTCTCTATCCCACTTCTCTCCCCTCTCCCCTAACGAGGTCCTTCTCCTTGTTACCTCTAGTCGCCCCACCTCATGCTCTCTGGACCCGGTCCCATCCACTCTGTTGCAGTCTATTGCACCTGAACTTCTTCCCTTCTTAACCCACCTTATTAACACCTCTCTGACATCTGGCTACTTTCCCTCTACTTTCAAGACTGCCAGAGTCACCCCCCTCCTGAAGAAACCGACACTTGACCCCTCTGAGATCAAGAACTACAGACCGGTTTCCCTTCTATCCTTCCTATCTAAAACTCTCGAACGTGCTGTCTTTAAACAACTGTCCTCCTATCTTCACCAGAACAACCTCCTGGACTCCAACCAGTCTGGTTTCAAAGTGGGTCACTCGACAGAGACTGCCCTGCTGGCAGTGACGGAGTCGCTCCATGCCGCTAGAGCGAACTCTCTCTCCTCCGTCCTGATACTCCTGGACCTATCTGCAGTGTTCGACACGGTGAACCATCAGATCCTCCTCTCCACCCTCGAGGGGATGGGTGTCTCAGGCTCTGCACTCTCCCTGTTTGCATCCTACCTGACGGGTCGCTCCTACCAGGTGATGCTGAGAGGGTCTGTGTCAGAACCACACAGGCTCACAACTGGGGTTCCCCAAGGCTCGGTTCTGGGTCCTCTTCTTTTCTCTCTCTACACTACATCTCTGGGTGCTGTCATCCACTCCCATGGCTTTTCCTACCACTGCTATGCCGATGACACCCAGCTGATCCTCTCATTCCCCCCCTCTGATACCCAAGTGGAGGCACGCATTGCTGCTTGTCTGGCTGACATCTCGGCGTGGATGTCGACAAACCACCTGAAGCTCAACCTGGACAAGACCGAGCTGATGTTCCTCCCGGGGAAGGGCTGTCCGCACCGAGACATGGCCATCACCATTGATAATGCTGTGGTGACCTCAACTCGGACTGCGAAAAATCTGGGTGTGACCCTGGACGATCAACTGACGTTCTCGGCAAACATCGCATCAGTGACAAGGTCCTGCAGATTCCTCCTCTACAACATCAGGAGGATTCGCCCCTTCCTCACGGAGAAGGCAGCCCAGGTGCTCATCCAGGCTCTCGTCATCTCCCGCCTGGACTACTGCAACTCCCTCCTTGCTGGTGCTCCGGCATCTGCCATCAGACCTCTGGAGCTTGTTCAGAAAGCTGCGGCTCGTCTGGTGTTCAACCGCCCCAAGTTCTCCCACACAACCATCCTTCTCCGTTCTCTACACTGGCTCCCCGTAGCGGCCCGCATCCAGTTCAAAACCCTGGTGCTAGCCTATAGGGCAGTGAAAGGAACAGCTCCTTCCTACCTCCGGGCTATGGTCGATGCCTACACCCCTGCCCGACCACTTCGGTCTGCCACCTCGGGGCGACTGATTGCCTCGTCACTCAAGGGTCCTTCTGGCCGATCCACACGGTCACGACTCTTTTCTGTTCTGGCCCCACAGTGGTGGAATGAACTCCCCACTGATGTTAGGACAGCAGAGTCACTGCCCATATTTCGCCGCAGGTTGAAAACCCACCTCTTCAGGAAACACTACCCTTCCTCTCTGCCTGACCTACTTGTTGTTAACTAGTTGTACGAACGCTTGTTTTCTATTGTTGTATTGTTTATTGGATCTTGTTTAGTCGATACACTTAATTGTTTTAGCTCATGCTCATTTGTTTTAGCTATTTTGTCTCATCTGTTTAAGGAAATAGGTAGCTGATATATTGCACTTTTACCTTAGCGCTAGGTATACTCTTGGTTGCTTGTTTTTGCAGAAAATGCACTAAAGACTTCTGGTGATTAGTAGTTTTTGTTCCCTACCTATGTTGAATACACTTATTGTAAGTCGCTTTGGATAAAAGCGTCTGCTAAATGACTGTAATGTAATGTAATGTAATGTATTCCTCCGTCACCGTCAGTGGGAGGAGTTCAGTTCCATATGTACAGATTCCGGTGGTTTGTCTAGTTGTGCATGCATGGGATTTGCCAATGCGTGCTTTTTTCACCGTGTTTGGGTGAGACTGGTTGGCAGGTATAGTACTGGTACTGGTTGGCAGGTATAGTACTGGTACTGGTTGGCAGGTATAGTACTGGTACTGGTTGGCAGGTATAGTACTGGTACTGGTTGGCAGGTATAGTAAAGGTACTGGTTGGCAGGTATAGTAAAGGTACTGGTTGGCAGGTATAGTAAAGGTACTGGTTGGCAGGTATAGTACTGGTACTGGTTGGCAGGTATAGTAAAGGTACTGGTTGGCAGGTATAGTAAAGGTACTGGTTGGCAGGTATAGTACTGGTACTGGTTGGCAGGTATAGTAAAGGTACTGGTTGGCAGGTATAGTAAAGGTACTGGTTGGCAGGTATAGTAAAGGTACTGGTTGGCAGGTATAGTAAAGGTACTGGTTGGCAGGTATAGTAAAGGTACTGGTTGGCAGGTATAGTAAAGGTACTGGTTGGCAGGCATAGTAAAGGTACTGGTTGGCAGGTATAGTAAAGGTACTGGTTGGCAGGTATAGTAAAGGTACTGGTTGGCAGGTATAGTAAAGGTACTGGTTGGCAGGTATAGTACTGGTACTGGTTGGCAGGTATAGTAAAGGTACTGGTTGGCAGGTATAGTACTGGTACTGGTTGGCAGGTATAGTAAAGGTACTGGTTGGCAGGTATAGTAAAGGTACTGGTTGGCAGGTATAGTAAAGGTACTGGTTGGCAGGTATAGTAAAGGTACTGGTTGGCAGGTATAGTAAAGGTACTGGTTGGCAGGTATAGTAAAGGTACTGGTTGGCAGGTATAGTAAAGGTACTGGTTGGCAGGTATAGTAAAGGTACTGGTTGGCAGGTATAGTAAAGGTACTGGTTGGCAGGTATAGTAAAGGTACTGGTTGGCAGGTATAGTAAAGGTACTGGTTGGCAGGTATAGTAAAGGTACTGGTTGGCAGGTATAGTAAAGGTACTGGTTGGCAGGTATAGTAAAGGTACTGGTTGGCAGGTATAGTAAAGGTACTGGTTGGCAGGTATAGTAAAGGTACTGGTTGGCAGGTATAGTAAAGGTACTGGTTGGCAGGTATAGTAAAGGTACTGGTTGGCAGGTATAGTAAAGGTACTGGTTGGCAGGTATAGTAAAGGTACTGGTTGGCAGGTATAGTAAAGGTACTGGTTGGCAGGTATAGTAAAGGTACTGGTTGGCAGGTATAGTACTGGTACTGGTTGGCAGGTATAGTAAAGGTACTGGTTGGCAGGTATAGTAAAGGTACTGGTTGGCAGGTATAGTACTGGTACTGGTTGGCAGGTATAGTACTGGTACTGGTTGGCAGGTATAGTACTGGTACTGGTTGGCAGGTATAGTACTGGTACTGGTTGGCAGGTATAGTACTGGTACTGGTTGGCAGGTATAGTAAAGGTACTGGTTGGCAGGTATAGTAAAGGTACTGGTTGGCAGGTATAGTACTGGTACTGGTTGGCAGGTATAGTACTGGTACTGGTTGGCAGGTATAGTAAAGGTACTGGTTGGCAGGTATAGTAAAGGTACTGGTTGGCAGGTATAGTACTGGTACTGGTTGGCAGGTATAGTACTGGTACTGGTTGGCAGGTATAGTAAAGGTACTGGTTGGCAGGTATAGTAAAGGTACTGGTTGGCAGGTATAGTAAAGGTACTGGTTGGCAGGTATAGTAAAGGTACTGGTTGGCAGGTATAGTACTGGTACTGGTTGGCAGGTATAGTACTGGTACTGGTTGGCAGGTATAGTACTGGTACTGGTTGGCAGGTATAGTAAAGGTACTGGTTGGCAGGTATAGTACTGGTACTGGTTGGCAGGTATAGTACTGGTACTGGTTGGCAGGTATAGTAAAGGTACTGGTTGGCAGGTATAGTAAAGGTACTGGTTGGCAGGTATAGTAAAGGTACTGGTTGGCAGGTATAGTAAAGGTACTGGTTGGCAGGTATAGTAAAGGTACTGGTTGGCAGGTATAGTAAAGGTACTGGTTGGCAGGTATAGTAAAGGTACTGGTTGGCAGGTATAGTACTGGTACTGGTTGGCAGGTATAGTAAAGGTACTGGTTGGCAGGTATAGTAAAGGTACTGGTTGGCAGGTATAGTACTGGTACTGGTTGGCAGGTATAGTAAAGGTACTGGTTGGCAGGTATAGTAAAGGTACTGGTTGGCAGGTATAGTAAAGGTACTGGTTGGCAGGTATAGTACTGGTACTGGTTGGCAGGTATAGTACTGGTACTGGTTGGCAGGTATAGTAAAGGTACTGGTTGGCAGGTATAGTAAAGGTACTGGTTGGCAGGTATAGTACTGGTACTGGTTGGCAGGTATAGTAAAGGTACTGGTTGGCAGGTATAGTAAAGGTACTGGTTGGCAGGTATAGTAAAGGTACTGGTTGGCAGGTATAGTACTGGTACTGGTTGGCAGGTATAGTAAAGGTACTGGTTGGCAGGTATAGTAAAGGTACTGGTTGGCAGGTATAGTAAAGGTACTGGTTGGCAGGTATAGTAAAGGTACTGGTTGGCAGGTATAGTACTGGTACTGGTTGGCAGGTATAGTAAAGGTACTGGTTGGCAGGTATAGTAAAGGTACTGGTTGGCAGGTATAGTAAAGGTACTGGTTGGCAGGTATAGTACTGGTACTGGTTGGCAGGTATAGTAAAGGTACTGGTTGGCAGGTATAGTAAAGGTACTGGTTGGCAGGTATAGTAAAGGTACTGGTTGGCAGGTATAGTAAAGGTACTGGTTGGCAGGTATAGTACTGGTACTGGTTGGCAGGTATAGTAAAGGTACTGGTTGGCAGGTATAGTACTGGTACTGGTTGGCAGGTATAGTAAAGGTACTGGTTGGCAGGTATAGTAAAGGTACTGGTTGGCAGGTATAGTACTGGTACTGGTTGGCAGGTATAGTAAAGGTACTGGTTGGCAGGTATAGTACTGGTACTGGTTGGCAGGTATAGTAAAGGTACTGGTTGGCAGGTATAGTACTGGTACTGGTTGGCAGGTATAGTACTGGTACTGGTTGGCAGGTATAGTAAAGGTACTGGTTGGCAGGTATAGTAAAGGTACTGGTTGGCAGGTATAGTACTGGTACTGGTTGGCAGGTATAGTACTGGTACTGGTTGGCAGGTATAGTAAAGGTACTGGTTGGCAGGTATAGTAAAGGTACTGGTTGGCAGGTATAGTACTGGTACTGGTTGGCAGGTATAGTAAAGGTACTGGTTGGCAGGTATAGTACTGGTACTGGTTGGCAGGTATAGTACTGGTACTGGTTGGCAGGTATAGTAAAGGTACTGGTTGGCAGGTATAGTACTGGTACTGGTTGGCAGGTATAGTACTGGTACTGGTTGGCAGGTATAGTACTGGTACTGGTTGGCAGGTATAGTAAAGGTACTGGTTGGCAGGTATAGTAAAGGTACTGGTTGGCAGGTATAGTACTGGTACTGGTTGGCAGGTATAGTACTGGTACTGGTTGGCAGGTATAGTAAAGGTACTGGTTGGCAGGTATAGTAAAGGTACTGGTTGGCAGGTATAGTAAAGGTACTGGTTGGCAGGTATAGTAAAGGTACTGGTTGGCAGGTATAGTACTGGTACTGGTTGGCAGGTATAGTAAAGGTACTGGTTGGCAGGTATAGTAAAGGTACTGGTTGGCAGGTATAGTACTGGTACTGGTTGGCAGGTATAGTAAAGGTACTGGTTGGCAGGTATAGTACTGGTACTGGTTGGCAGGTATAGTAAAGGTACTGGTTGGCAGGTATAGTACTGGTACTGGTTGGCAGGTATAGTAAAGGTACTGGTTGGCAGGTATAGTAAAGGTACTGGTTGGCAGGTATAGTAAAGGTACTGGTTGGCAGGTATAGTAAAGGTACTGGTTGGCAGGTATAGTACTGGTACTGGTTGGCAGGTATAGTAAAGGTACTGGTTGGCAGGTATAGTAAAGGTACTGGTTGGCAGGTATAGTACTGGTACTGGTTGGCAGGTATAGTACTGGTACTGGTTGGCAGGTATAGTACTGGTACTGGTTGGCAGGTATAGTAAAGGTACTGGTTGGCAGGTATAGTACTGGTACTGGTTGGCAGGTATAGTACTGGTACTGGTTGGCAGGTATAGTACTGGTACTGGTTGGCAGGTATAGTACTGGTACTGGTTGGCAGGTATAGTAAAGGTACTGGTTGGCAGGTATAGTAAAGGTACTGGTTGGCAGGTATAGTAAAGGTACTGGTTGGCAGGTATAGTAAAGGTACTGGTTGGCAGGTATAGTACTGGTACTGGTTGGCAGGTATAGTACTGGTACTGGTTGGCAGGTATAGTACTGGTACTGGTTGGCAGGTATAGTAAAGGTACTGGTTGGCAGGTATAGTAAAGGTACTGGTTGGCAGGTATAGTAAAGGTACTGGTTGGCAGGTATAGTAAAGGTACTGGTTGGCAGGTATAGTACTGGTACTGGTTGGCAGGTATAGTAAAGGTACTGGTTGGCAGGTATAGTACTGGTACTGGTTGGCAGGTATAGTAAAGGTACTGGTTGGCAGGTATAGTAAAGGTACTGGTTGGCAGGTATAGTAAAGGTACTGGTTGGCAGGTATAGTACTGGTACTGGTTGGCAGGTATAGTAAAGGTACTGGTTGGCAGGTATAGTAAAGGTACTGGTTGGCAGGTATAGTAAAGGTACTGGTTGGCAGGTATAGTAAAGGTACTGGTTGGCAGGTATAGTACTGGTACTGGTTGGCAGGTATAGTAAAGGTACTGGTTGGCAGGTATAGTACTGGTACTGGTTGGCAGGTATAGTAAAGGTACTGGTTGGCAGGTATAGTAAAGGTACTGGTTGGCAGGTATAGTAAAGGTACTGGTTGGCAGGTATAGTACTGGTACTGGTTGGCAGGTATAGTAAAGGTACTGGTTGGCAGGTATAGTAAAGGTACTGGTTGGCAGGTATAGTAAAGGTACTGGTTGGCAGGTATAGTACTGGTACTGGTTGGCAGGTATAGTACTGGTACTGGTTGGCAGGTATAGTAAAGGTACTGGTTGGCAGGTATAGTACTGGTACTGGTTGGCAGGTATAGTAAAGGTACTGGTTGGCAGGTATAGTAAAGGTACTGGTTGGCAGGTATAGTAAAGGTACTGGTTGGCAGGTATAGTAAAGGTACTGGTTGGCAGGTATAGTAAAGGTACTGGTTGGCAGGTATAGTAAAGGTACTGGTTGGCAGGTATAGTAAAGGTACTGGTTGGCAGGTATAGTAAAGGTACTGGTTGGCAGGTATAGTAAAGGTACTGGTTGGCAGGTATAGTAAAGGTACTGGTTGGCAGGTATAGTAAAGGTACTGGTTGGCAGGTATAGTAAAGGTACTGGTTGGCAGGTATAGTAAAGGTACTGGTTGGCAGGTATAGTAAAGGTACTGGTTGGCAGGTATAGTAAAGGTACTGGTTGGCAGGTATAGTACTGGTACTGGTTGGCAGGTATAGTAAAGGTACTGGTTGGCAGGTATAGTAAAGGTACTGGTTGGCAGGTATAGTAAAGGTACTGGTTGGCAGGTATAGTAAAGGTACTGGTTGGCAGGTATAGTACTGGTACTGGTTGGCAGGTATAGTAAAGGTACTGGTTGGCAGGTATAGTAAAGGTACTGGTTGGCAGGTATAGTAAAGGTACTGGTTGGCAGGTATAGTAAAGGTACTGGTTGGCAGGTATAGTAAAGGTACTGGTTGGCAGGTATAGTAAAGGTACTGGTTGGCAGGTATAGTAAAGGTACTGGTTGGCAGGTATAGTACTGGTACTGGTTGGCAGGTATAGTAAAGGTACTGGTTGGCAGGTATAGTAAAGGTACTGGTTGGCAGGTATAGTAAAGGTACTGGTTGGCAGGTATAGTAAAGGTACTGGTTGGCAGGTATAGTAAAGGTACTGGTTGGCAGGTATAGTACTGGTACTGGTTGGCAGGTATAGTAAAGGTACTGGTTGGCAGGTATAGTAAAGGTACTGGTTGGCAGGTATAGTAAAGGTACTGGTTGGCAGGTATAGTAAAGGTACTGGTTGGCAGGTATAGTAAAGGTACTGGTTGGCAGGTATAGTAAAGGTACTGGTTGGCAGGTATAGTAAAGGTACTGGTTGGCAGGTATAGTAAAGGTACTGGTTGGCAGGTATAGTAAAGGTACTGGTTGGCAGGTAATAGTACAGGTACTGGTTGGCAGGTATAGTACTGGTACTGGTTGGCAGGTATAGTAAAGGTACTGGTTGGCAGGTATAGTAAAGGTACTGGTTGGCAGGTATAGTAAAGGTACTGGTTGGCAGGTATAGTAAAGGTACTGGTTGGCAGGTATAGTAAAGGTACTGGTTGGCAGGTATAGTAAAGGTACTGGTTGGCAGGTATAGTAAAGGTACTGGTTGGCAGGTATAGTAAAGGTACTGGTTGGCAGGTATAGTAAAGGTACTGGTTGGCAGGTATAGTAAAGGTACTGGTTGGCAGGTATAGTAAAGGTACTGGTTGGCAGGTATAGTAAAGGTACTGGTTGGCAGGTATAGTAAAGGTACTGGTTGGCAGGTATAGTACTGGTACTGGTTGGCAGGTATAGTACTGGTACTGGTTGGCAGGTATAGTAAAGGTACTGGTTGGCAGGTATAGTAAAGGTACTGGTTGGCAGGTATAGTAAAGGTACTGGTTGGCAGGTATAGTAAAGGTACTGGTTGGCAGGTATAGTAAAGGTACTGGTTGGCAGGTATAGTACTGGTACTGGTTGGCAGGTATAGTACTGGTACTGGTTGGCAGGTATAGTAAAGGTACTGGTTGGCAGGTATAGTACTGGTACTGGTTGGCAGGTATAGTACTGGTACTGGTTGGCAAGGTATAGTAAAGGTACTGGTTGGCAGGTATAGTAAAGGTACTGGTTGGCAGGTGATAGTACTGGTACTGGTTGGCAGGTATAGTAAAGGTACTGGTTGGCAGGTATAGTAAAGGTACTGGTTGGCAGGTATAGTAAAGGTACTGGTTGGCAGGTATAGTAAAGGTACTGGTTGGCAGGTATAGTAAAGGTACTGGTTGGCAGGTATAGTAAAGGTACTGGTTGGCAGGTATAGTTAAAGGTACTGGTTGGCAGGTATAGTAAAGGTACTGGTTGGCAGTATAGTAAAGGTACTGGTTGGCAGGTATAGTAAAGGTACTGGTTGGAAGGTATAGTAAAGGTACTGGTTGGCAGGTATAGTAAAGGTACTTGGGTTGGCAGGAGTATAGTAACAGGTACTGGTTGGCAGGTATAGTAATGGTACTGGTTGGCAGGTATAGTAAAGGTACTGGTTGGCAGGTATAGTACTGGTACTGGTTGGGCAGGTATAGTACTGGTACTGGTTGGCAGGTATAAGTACTGGTACTGGTTGGCAGTTATAGTAAGGTTACTGGTTGGCAGTATAGTAAAGTACTGGTTGGCAGGTATAGTAAAGGTACTGGTTGGCAGGTATAGTACTGGTACTGGTTGGCAGTATAGTAAAAGGTACTGGTTGGCAGGTATTAGTACTGGTACTGGTTGGCAGGTATAGTAAAGGTACTGGTTGGCAGGTATAGTAAAGGTACTGGTTGGCAGGTATAGTAAAGGTACTGGTTGGCAGGTATAGTAAAGGTACTGGTTGGCAGGTATAGTAAAGGTACTGGTTGGCAGGTATAGTAAAGGTACTGGTTGGCAGGTATAGTAAAGGTACTGGTTGGCAGGTATAGTACTGGTACTGGTTGGCAGGTATAGTAAAGGAACTGGTTGGCAGGTATAGTAAAGGGTACTGGTGGCAGGTATAGTACTGGTACTGGTTGGCAGGTATAGTACTGGTACTGGTTGGCAGGTATAGTAAAGGTACTGGTTGGCAGGTATAGTAAAGGTACTGGTTGGCAGGTATAGTAAAAGGTTACTGGTTGGCAGGCATAGTAAAAGGTACTGGTTGGCAGGTATAGTAAAGGTACTGGTTGGCAGGTATAGTACTGGTACTGGTTGGCAGGTATAGTAAAGGTACTGGTTGGCAGGTATAGTAAAGGTACTGGTTGGCAGGTATAGTAAAGGTACTGGTTGGCAGGTATAGTAAAGGTACTGGTTGGCAGGTATAGTAAAGGTACTGGTTGGCAGGTATAGTAAAGGTACTGGTTGGCAGGTATAGTAAAGGTACTGGTTGGCAGGTATAGTAAAGGTACTGGTTGGCAGGGTATAGTAAAGGTACTGGTTGGCAGGTATAGTAAAGGTACTGGTTGGCAGGTATAGTAAAGGTACTGGTTGGCAGGTATAGTAAAGGTACTGGTTGGCAGGTATAGTTACTGGTACTGGTTGGCAGGTATAGTAAAGGTACTGGTTGGCAGGTAATAGTAAGGTACTGGTTGGCAGGTATTAGTAAAGGTACGGTTGGCAGGTATAGTACTGGTACTGGGTTGGCAGGTATAGTAAAGGTACTGGTTGGCAGGTATAGTAAAGGTACTGGTTGGCAGGTATAGTAAAGGTACTGGTTGGCAGGTATAGTAAAAGGTACTGGTTGGCCAGGTATAGTAAAGGTACTGGTTGGCAGGTATAGTACTGGTACTGGTTGGCAGGTATAGTACTAGGTACTGGTTGGCAGGTATAGTACTGGTACTGGTTGGCAGGTATAGTAAAGGTACTGGTTGGCAGGTATAGTACTGGTACTGGTTGGCAGGTATAGTAAAGGTACTGGTTGGCAGGTATAGTACTGGTACTGGTTGGCAGGTATAGTAAAGGTACTGGTTGGCAGGTATAGTAAAAGGTACTGGTTGGCAGGTATAGTAAAGGTACTGGTTGGCAGGTATAGTACTGGTACTGGTTGGCAGGTATAGTAAAGGTACTGGTTGGCAGTATAGTAAAGGTACTGGTTGGCAGGTATAGTAAAGGTACTGGTTGGCAGGTATAGTAAAGGTACTGGTTGGCAGGTATAGTAAAGGTACTGGTTGGCAGGTATAGTAAAGGTACTGGTTGGCAGGTATAGTACTGGTACTGGTTTGGCAGGTATAGTAAAGGTACTGGTTGGCAGGTATAGTAAAGGTAATGGTTGGCAGGTATAGTAAATGGTACTGGTTGGCAGGTATAGTAAAGGTAATGGTGGCAGGTATAGTAAAGGTACTGGTTGGCAGGTATAGTACTGGTACTGGTTGGCAGGTATAGTACTGGTACTGGTTGGCAGGTATAGTAAAGGTACTGGTTGGCAGGTATAGTACTGGTACTGGTTGACAGGTATAGTACTGGTACTGGTTGGCAGGTATAGTAAAGGTACTGGTTGGCAGGTATAGTAAAGGTACTGGTTGGCAGGTATAGTACTGGTACTGGGTTTGGCAGGTATAGTAAAAGGTACTGATGGTTGGCAGGTATAAGTAAAGGTACTGGTTGGCAGGTATAGTAAAGGTACTGGTTGGCAGGTATAGTACTGGTACTGGTTTGGCAGGTATAGTAAAGGTACTGGTTGGCAGGTATAGTACTGGTACTGGTTGGCAGGTATAGTAAAGGTACTGGTTGGCAGGTATAGTAAAGGTACTGGTTGGCAGGTATAGTAAAGGTACTGGTTGGCAGGTATAGTACTGGTACTGGTTGGCAGGTATAGTAAAGGTACTGGTTGGCAGGTATAGTAAAGGTACTGGTTGGCAGTAATAGTAAAGGTACTGGTTGGCAGGGTTATAGTAAAGGTACTGGTTGGCAGGTATAGTAAAGGTACTGGTTGGCAGGTATAGTAAAAGGTACTGGTTGGCAGGTATAGTACTGGTACTGGTTGGCAGGTATAGTAAAGGTACTGGTTGGCAGGTATAGTAAAGGTACTGGGTTGGCAGGTATAGTAAAGGTACTGGTTGGCAGGTATAGTAAAGGTACTGGTTGGCAGTATAGTAAAGGTACTGGTTGGCAGGTATAGTACTGGTACTGGTTGGCAGGTATAAGTACTGGTACTGGTTGGCAGTATAGTAAAGGTACTGGTTGGCAGGTATAGTACTGGTACTGGTTGACAGGTATAGTACTGGTACTGGTTGGCAGGTATAGTAAAGGTACTGGTTGGCAGGTATAGTAAAGGTACTGGTTGGCAGGTATAGTACTGGTACTGGTTGGCAGGTATAGTAAAGGTACTGGTTGGCAGGTATAGTAAAGGTACTGGTTGGCAGGTATAGGTACTGGTACTGGTTGGCAGGTATAGTACTGGTACTGGTTGGCAGGTATAGTAAAGGTACTGGTTGGCAGGTATAGTACTGGTACTGGTTGGCAGGTATAGTAAAGGTTACTGGTTGGCAGGTATAGTACTGGTACTGGTTGACAGGTATAGTAACTGGTACTGGTTGGCAGGTATAGTAAAGGTACTGGTTGGCAGGTATAGTAAAGGTACTGGTTGGCAGGTATAGTACTGGTACTGGTTGGCAGGTATAAGTAAAGGTACTGGTTGGCAGGTATAGTACTGGTACTGGTTGGCAGGTATAGTAAAGGTGCCGGATGGGAAACACGAGGTTCCCGGTTCGATCCCTGTGGCCTCCCCCCAGAGTTGGTGTCCATTAAGTTTCCTTGAGCAAGACTCTGAACCCCTAATTTGCTTCCGATGTGCAGGTCGGTGCCGTGCAAGGCACCAACCCTGCACATCAGGAGCAATCAGGGGTTCAGAGTCTTGCTCAAGGACACTTCCACACTAACTCTGGGGGGAGCCCACAGTGATCGAACCGGGGAACCTTGCGGTTCCTATCCGGCCACTCTACCGCTGACCCACTGCCGCCCCATGCTGTGTAGGGGCGAAATGATTATGGCTCGTCAGAAATTTTCTTTGGCATCGAAGACATGACTTTTAGGACGCCCTATAAGTCGTCTCTTCGATGCCAAAGAAGAGATATATGTAATGTGTAAGTTGATAAGTAGAATACTGTGGTTACTTGGGTTGTTTTATGCGTATGCCGTGGCTGCATGATTCTGAGAGTGACGTAATGAAGATATGTACCAATGCCAGGGTATAAACTGGCTCTCGATGGTGATGTAATAAAGATATGTTTCAGTGTCGGGTGGATTAAAGGTAATGCCTCTATGTATACATGTATGTAATCTGAAAACCTATACCTTTATTACGTCCCCATCGAGAGCCAGTTATACCCTGGCATTGGTACATATCTTTATTACGTCCAC